>NW_025535722.1:0-84077 GCF_020615455.1 Coregonus clupeaformis | reverse complement strand
GTAGTGTTGTTGTTACTCATTTCGTTAACTCTCTCAGAGTGAAAAAAGTTTGGGAGGGGGAACATTATCATATTTCCCAACATGCTTTGTTACAGGTTGATTTTTAGAATAGTTTATTATAATGCAGTATCTATGTTTCCTCATGCACATTGATTGATTAAATGATCTTATACTATACAAATAAATACAGATAAATAACTTTATAAACTAATCCAATCTGTAAGGGGTTGGATATATTGCACCCAGTTACTGAGATGGTTGTTCCAGTTTAGATGGTTTAGGTATACTTATTTGTTAAGTCATTCTGAGTGCATGTTGTAGGTGATAAAATATTCAAATTGTTGGATATCTTCCCTCTGGCTGGATTCTGATAGGAATTACTAATCACTTCACTAACCAGTGTATTGTGACTTGCAGGTCTTATGTGGCCCATAAGTCAGAATTTTCCGATAATAACTAGGCCATAACTAAAGGCCTTATGAAATGTATAATATATGGTCATAAAGGGTTTACTTTTAATTGAAACACATTCACTTAGGCAGTCACTTGGTTAAAGCTTCAGGAATATAAGTTATTGAATGTAAAAACCATGTCTCTGGCACTAACAAACACAGTCATGGGTGAGTATCTCTCACATTCACTCAAAAGCCATGCTGGAAAATATGCAAATACGGCTTTACACCCTACAGTGTTAAAACAACACCCCCAGTGTTTATTGTTTAAAACCTAAACGCCTTGTGCTGAATAAATGTGTTCATGTGTTTAAAAAGTGTTACAGCGAATAAACACGTTCTGGTGTTTACAATCTAAACATTGTTACGCTGTTTTCATTGAAATTCAAAATGCCTTGACGCATTTAAAAAGTGTTACAGAAAAATGTTTAGTTATGTGTTCAGATCCTAAACACTTGGTTTTACAGTGTAGGTGTGAGGGGCAGCAGTAGTTGTTTGCTATTTAACAGTCTTATGGCCAGGAGATGGAAGATGTTTAGGAGTCTGTTGATCTGACCCTTGATGCACCGGTACCGCTTGCCGGACAGGAGCATGGCGAACAGTCTATGTCTCGGGTGGCTGGCATGCAGTCCTGGATGGCTGGGACCTCACCCCCAGTGATGCACTGGGCCATCCGCACCACCCTAGGTTGCCATACCAGACAGTAATACAACAAGTCAGGATGCTCTCGATGGTGTAGCTGTAAAAAGTTCCTATGGATCTGAGGAGCCATGCCAAATCGTTCAGCCTCCTGAGGGAGAAGAGGCACTGTCATGCCTTCTTCATGACTGTTCTGGTGGGAGAGGACCATGTTAAGCCCTCAGTGATGGAACTTAGTGTAGACCGTGTGTGTGTTTGTGTGTGTGTGTGGGCGCGTGTGTGTGTGTGCATGCGTGTGTGTGTGTGCGTGCATACCTGTATGTGTGTGTGTGTGTGTGTGTACGTGCATTAGTATGCAAATGTGTGCGTGTGTATGTGTGTGCGGCGCATATGTGTGGGTCAGTTCGTAGCCTGGTCTTGTGGTTAGACCATTTAGACCTGGGTTCCAGGATCAGTGAGCAGTTGGAATCTGTGTTTGTTTGGCTTGTCTGGATCCGTCTCTTCCCAGCCCGGATCACTGGAGCATGGGATGGGAATATGACCACCAGGTGGGTCTGTGGTCTGTACATGTTGCCCCATCCATGGTCTTCCTGATCACTAGCGTTCCTGGGAACCCTATAGGATTCCATATAATGGGAACTGGGAATGCTGCCTCTCCTCCTCATTCATCTTGCCTGTGCAGTATGTCAACACAAAGTGTTTATTCAACACAAACACACTCATGTATATACACACACGCATGTACACACATGTACACACACACAAACACATACACACATTGCACTCATGTACACAGACAAACACACACATATACACACACTCATGTACACACACACGTACACACTAAAGCACACACACACAAACATACAAACATACCTCCATCATTTACATTTACATTTTAGTCATTTAGCAGACGCTCTTATCCAGAGTGACTTACAGTTAGTGAGTGCATACATTATTTTCTTTCATCCATGTTGATGTTTTTGTGTATGGCCCTATGGCCCCATTGACTGTGTCAGTATTTGCACTGTGTAATGTATGGTCTTGCTTAAAGCAGTGGCAGAGTGCGCTGCAGAACAGAGTGAATGTTGACAGCACTGTACTGATATGTTTGACTTCCTTGAGAAGAAGCATGGTATTACTTTGACTCTGAGAAGCAACTGGAACCTAAGAGATCAACACCCATAACTCCTAACTTGAGATCAATTTGAGATCAACACCCTTAACTATTAACTTGAGATGAACTTGAGATCAAAACCCATAACTCTTAATTTGAGATGAACACATGACTCCTAACTTGAGATCAACACCCGTAACTCCTAACTTGAGATCAACATCCGTAACTCCTAAATTGAGATTGACACTCATAACTCAGACTGTAAATCATGCTTTATGTCAATGGAAGATTTGCGTGGACACATTTGAATAATGCACACAGATTTTTTTAAAGTTACCATCTGGTCTTCTCTCTGTCCTTACCCTATGTACTTCCATAGAGTAAGCTTCATTTCCTACTCACATGTCTCCAGTCTATAGTCCAGCCTGCTTAGTCTGGCCTCATTAAACTAGCTCCTAACCCCAATTAGCCCTCTTGGATGGAGGATGGTGTGTGCAAGCAAGTGGGGGGAGGTGGGAGTGGGTTTGTCCACTCTAATCCCAGGAGAGAGAGAGAGAGAGAGAGAGAAAGAAAGAGAGAGAGAGAGACCATTGTTTCAGAGGAACTCCAGACTGAGGGGTAGTAGTCAGTCACCCTCCTTCTCAGCCCAGAGCACATAAAATCCCTAGGAAGGATTATTAGCATTAAAGCGCCAATCACAATAAATACAACATTAAACTGCCTCTCTCAATTGCCTCAGGGGAGCCCTGCCCAACGGCAAACTTTTGGGGAAAAATGCTGCAGGGGAATAGTAGATTAATGCTTTCCCCCTGGCTCGTTTGACATGGAGGGCAGGGGGTTTGAGGGTTAGGGGTTACAAACCGTACTGGCCACATCCGAGAAAGAGGAAGTGTGTGAAGTGGTCGGAGACAGGGGAGCAGTGGTGAGGGCCTGTATCCACAAAGCATCTCAGAAAAGGTCTTAGGAACCTGTTAAAACATGTTTTAGGACTACAAAAACTCCCAGCTCAGAGTATGTTTTGGATGATGTTAAGACACTGCCCAGACGAACTCTGAGCCTGGAGCAAAATCAACTCATAAAAGTGTATCTCAGCTGGTAATCACGACAGTTTGAGGTACCGCAAAGGAAAGATAGTGATGATGCTCATTGACATTGTTGCAAATTGAGGATATACCATCGTGATGAGGCATCGCCAGCTGTGAACTCTAGAGCACGCTTCAGACAACCACGGTTAATGTGACTGTACATCAAATAATGCAATAAAAGCGTTTGATATCATTTTTCGCCTGACACGATCCCTTTGCCTATTCTTAATTATTGCCTAATATGTTGACATGTGTAATTTTCTTTAACCCATTCTGATGGATGTTAAAAGCAAAATGTTCTACAATAATCACCATCATATCGACACACTCGTCACGCCCATTAAACAACTCTAAATCGCTTTGACACAGTAGGCATCAAGTCACTTGCCGATAATGTTGTATACAACCTTGCATATAATGTTTGAAAGGCATAGCCGTGGGAGTAGGGTGCTGAGGGTGCTGCAGCACCACCTGGAAAATCGGAATAAAAAAATGATTGAAAGATTTTACATTTTCACAAAAGTTGTGCACTGGGCCTTTACTAGTCCTGTATTAGCAGACCGATATCACGTGCAAAAGAATCGCAGCAGCCCCACCCCCAAACATCTTCCTACGGCTATGTTGAAAGGTCTATAATTTTAATTGTCCGAATTATTGGCATGCCCAATTTAGACATATTTTTTAACAACGTGATGTTGTGCTCCAAATGGATAACTTGAAATAACATGATAATTAAATAATCGAAAGAAAAACTTGTTTATTTATTAGCCTAGTGGTTATAAGTATTTATGCATATCATGTGAAATAGGCCTAATGTGAAATCATTGTCAAAAGCGCAAGAGATACTGTTGCATGTAGGTCTAGATTATTTATGGGTTGATCATAGACCTATAGAAATATCAAAACATTATTTTAACAACTCCAAAGCAATTGCATGTGGTGCAGGAACCACTGACTTGCTGCATTTTTCTATTATCAAGACACCTGCTGGTAACTCTTAACTGGTAAGGAAAGCTCATGAGCATAGCCTGCGGGAAGTAGGGTTGCTGAGGGTGCTGCAGAACCCCCCTGAAAAATCGGAATAAAACAAATTATTAAAAAATATATATTTTCACAAAAGTAGTGCACTGGACCTTTAATAGTCCTGTATTAGAGGACCGATATAGCCATCTGTAAGCGCGGGCAACAACAAAAAAATCTGCATCGGCCCACGATTACTACAAGTTTAGATAGCTGGCTAGACTAACTACCAATCTAAAAAAAAATGTAGCTGACGTGACTAATTTAGTCCTGTCAGTGACTGACATAACAAGAGGAAAATTGCTGAATGATGCACAACCAAATTTCTAAATTTCACCTGGTGTATTCTAGTATTTTTACTCTCAATAGTAAGTTGAGACCCTGACTGAGTTCCCCCATAAAAATTCAGTTTATGCCGCTTATGCCTGGAGCCAGCCCAGCCTGGTACTCTGCTAATGTCAGTAGTGTCTGAGTAGATGAACATTTCATTTGCACACCTGAAGTAACATCTTAGACCACCAATGTGTAGCAGATGTGACTTAAGTAGATACAGTGGGTTGGACAGAACATAGTGCTAGCATCAGATGTTGAATCGAGACCAACTAAGAGCAAATACATTATGTCCAGCTGTGACCAACAGTATTCAGTATTTTTGTTGTTGTTATTATACTTTGATTGTTTGCTTGAGTCTGCCTGGAGTATCAGATGGGCAGGCTTTGCACTTTTAGGACTATTCCATTTGTTCAATTGATCCAGGCAAACTCAATCAAGCACAGCTACAGTTCTCAAAGATTTCAAATACTTTTTGTTCAGGTCTAGTATTAACATGAAAATCCCTCATACAGCTACTTCTAACGACCCCAAAATACCGCAATACCCCAATGGCTAGACCTCTGTGGTGACGGATAGTGCTGACTCCAGGCGAGTGGTGTGTGGTGTATAAGTGAGTGATGCTGGGGATCTAGTAGTGGGAACATGGGGAAGTGGGAGGTGGGGAATGTGTGACCCAGTGCCCTGCCTCCCAGACACTGGTTAAAGGCACCATTAAGCAATCCACTGGGCACAGACGTCAGTTCAACATCTAGTTTTGATTTACATTTGGTTGAGTTGTCAACTAATGTGAATTCAACATAAAATCAACAACAAAAAAATCACCATGTCATTGGATTTAGGTTAAAAGTGTGAAAGAAAAGAACATTATTTTATGTTGATGACTTTTTGTAAATCCAATCAGTTTTCCACGTTGATTCAATGTCATCACATTGAATATTTTGGTTGAAATGACGTGGAAACAACATTTATTCAACCAGTTTCTGCCCAGTGGGACGCTAGTAGAGGTCCACAACTGGGCCTGGGCTGAATTATGCCACTAATTTAAAGGGACTCCAGGTCTGTCCTGCATAGAACAATGGCCACTGTGTGAAAAGACTCCTACGCTGGTATTTTATTTGTCCCAAGTAGCTGAATGGAGTCTGGAGTTGGGTTTGGAATACGGATATGAAAAGGTGTGTGGGGTGGGGTCTGTGTGTGTTGGAGGGGATATCTGTGTGTGTGTGTGTGTGTGTGTGTGTGTGTGTGTGTGTGTGTGTGTGTGTGTGTGTGTGTGTGTGTGTGTGTGTGTGTGTGTGTGTGTGTGTGTGTGTGTGTGTGTGTGTGTCTTTCTGTCAAACAGAAATGTTTAACAGACACACAACTATTAGCAAAAACTGGAAAAGTGAGAAAAACAATACATAGTCCCTTCTTCCACTCACCAACGGAGTCTGAAGAGGATCTTGAATTGCCAACGTGTGTGTATGTGTGTGTTGTTTTCTACACTTCCTTACTCTTGACCCTCAATGACCAGCCCAGTGCAGACCAGCCTGTGTAGGTTAATAGTTAGCTTTTCTGTGGATGAATGGCATTACCACTGAGTCGTGGTATGGTAATACGTGTGGAAGTGATGTGCGGGTTGACTCATAACCTGCAGTCCCCACGGTTATATCCGGTGGGCGGGCAGGTTTAGGGTCATGAAATATTGTGTGGATGAAGGGCGGGTGGGTGGCGGACGGGTTGAATAAATAGAAAACAATACCTTAAAAAATCTATAAATGTATAATTCTTGTGCAATTTATATCTATAGGCTACATTTAGGTTTTTATTTCATTATTTTAGGTTATGTGGCATTAGTGCGTAAGTCTAAGCGTTGGGGCCTAACTGTACTTGCACCAAATAGCCTACACGCCAATCACCAAATGCTTTTGGGAACAGGCAGAAAAATCAAAAAGGACAATGTCGGAGTTTAATTCAATAAGAGAAAAGCTGTTGAAAATAAAGAGAAGGGAGGGCCTGAAAAGTAATGTTTGGGAAAGATTTGGTGAAGTGGTAATAGAGGATGATAACAGTGCTGGCTATGTCAGCTTAGTTTATTAGGATCCCCATTAACTACTGCACATGCAGCAGCTACTCTTTCTGGGTTCCACATAAAACGTACAAATACATGACAAAGTACAGAACTGTAATAGACAAGAACAACATAAGATATTACATTAAATTCAACATAAAAATATAAATAATATAGGAGTTATACGTATATGGGAAAGACACCAAGACACAAATAAAAATACTATTTACACATTATTCATATATACATATTCATATTCTTATATCCAGTACAGTTAAATTTGATCTTCAGAAAGAAGTGAGGCGCTATGATGTTTATTATATGTGTTTTTTTTCAGCTAAACTTGCTTTTTGCCTGTGTAACCTCTGGTGGCAGAGCATTCCACGATGACATGGCTGTATAAATAACTGCACGATGCATTAAATCTGTTTTTGGTTTGGGTACCGTGAAGAAACCCATAGTGGCGTGTCTGGTGGGGTATGCATGTCTGTTTGAAGTGTATGCAAATAGATTATACAAGTGGTTAGACATTTTTAACACACAAATGTTTCTTAAAAAGACTAGAAGAGAAGTAGTCAATTTCTCCTCAGCCAGACTATTATGCATGTTGTGATGTTAGTTCTGTGTGTGCAGTTAATGGCAAGGCGTGCTGCTTTGTTTTGAGCCAGCTGCAACTTTGCTAGGTCTTTATTTGCTGCACCTGACCATATTACTGGACAGTAATCAAGATGGGACAATATCAAAGCCTGAACAACTAGTACAGTTGATCTTTGTGTCAAAAAATATAACAGACATACCTCTCCCCATCTTCACAACAACTTTGTCAAAATGACTTGACCATGATAACTGACCATCCAATTATACTCCTAGGAGTTCAGTTTCTTCAACTCGTTCAATGGTCACACCCTTTATGCACAACTCCAGTTGAGGTTTAGGTCTAAGAGAATGCTTTGAACCAAATAAAATGCTTTTGGTTTTAGATGTATTTAAGACCAGTTTATTGTTAATTATCCATTCTGACACTGACTGTAACTCTTTGCTAAGAGTCTCAGTGAGCTCAATGGCTGTAGGTGCTGATGTGTAGAGTGTGCAATCATCATCATACATAGTGATTTTAGCTTCGTGTAAGACAAGTGGCAAATCGTTTGTAAAAATAGAGAAGAGTAACAGCCCAAGGCAACTGCCCTGAGGGATACCACACTGTACATATCTGATGTTAGAGAAGCTTCCATTGAAGAATCCTCTCTGAGTTCTACTGGATAAGTAACTCTCCAACCATGTGATGGCAGGTGATGCAAAGCCATAACAAGTGAGTTTTTTTTCAATAACAAATTATGATCAATAACATCAAAGAATTGAAATCTAACAATACAGCTCCAACTATCATCTTATTATACAATTCTATTAGCCAATCATCAGTCATCTGAATCAGTGCAGTACAAGTTGAGTGCCCTTCTTTATATGCATTCTGAAAGTTATGTTATGTTATGTATGATGATTGTGAGGCGCTATACAAATTCCACAGTCACAAGACGGGGACTTCAAATTGGCCTATGGCACATCAAAGGAACTGTAGCCTACTGTTCAGATGGGTTAAATTGAAACTGAAATCTGGACACTGACTGTAGGTCTATAACCTCTCACATAGCCATAATATTAACTCATGCAGAATTAAGCATTTGTTGCAGTAAAATGATACAGCACACCAAATTTAGGCTACATTTGTACTCGAGAATAGCAGTGGAGAAATATGATTTTTTTCAGCATCTTGAGAGAATGCAAATGCACAGTTAGATACTGTCTGTAGAGATGCTATCTTTACCAGCATCATAAAAGCTGATAGTATTTCAACAACATAAAATACTGTAATGACAGAAGAGAAGCTGCATGTATCTAATTATAGACAAGTTGACTGACAAATAGCCTACCAAAATGTCGGAAGTTATAAGCAGAAACATAGCCTATCTATATCAGGCCAAAATAAATCCTGCACAGGTTGGAGGATTCCAGATTTCCTGCTTATTCCCTCATGATTCCGGGAAACATCCAGCCGTGATTTTGGGAAAACCAGGGAATTTATTGAAAATTCCAGGAATTTTGCAACCCTAAGTGTGTTTGCATGTCTGTAGTCTATATAGGAGCTCTAGTACCAGTAATATACGACACTCATGTTCTTTCTTGATAGTCCATGCATTAGTTCATGATTTAGGCATCTACAATGCCTTCAGAAAGTATTCATACCCATTAACTTATTCCTAATTTTATTGTGTTACAGCCTGTAAATGTATTGAAAATGAAATACAGAAATATCTGATTTACATAAGTATTCACACCCCTGAGTCAATACATGTTAGAATCACCTTTGGCAGGGATTACAGTTGTGAGTCTTTCTGGGTAAGTCTCTAAGAGCTTTGCACACCTGGATTGTACAATATTTGCACATTGTTATTAAAAAAATTATTCAAGCTCAAGATGGTTGTTAATCATCGTTGGACAGCCATTGCAAATGACTAGGTGTATCGATACACCATCCAAAGTGTAATTAATAGCTATACTTATGTAAATTAGATATTTATGTATTTAATTTTCAATACATTTGCAAACATTTCTAAAAACATGTTTTCACTTTTTCATTTTGGGGTATTGTGTGTAGATGGGTGAGAGAAAAAAAATATTTAATCAATTTTGAATTCAGCCTGTAACACAACAAAATGTGGAATAAGTCAAGGGTTATATATAATTTCAGAAGGCACTGTATATATACTCAGTCAAGGCAAAGAAAGAACCTTGAATAATTTTTTGTCTCACAAAAGTAGTGCACTGGGGCTTTACTAGTACTGTATTAGCGGACAGATATAGCGGTATGTAGCGCTGGCAAAAAAAATACATCTGCACCGCCGCAGGAGTTGAGCCGAAAGGTGGCTGTTATAATTGCTATTATAAACAGGTTACCAACTTAATTAGAACAGTAAACAATACGTTTTGCGTCATACCCATGGTATATTGTGTCATATACCACGGCTTTCAGACAATCAGCATCCAGGGCTTGAACGTCGCGGAATATAATTAAGCAATAAGGCACGAGGCGGTGTGGTACATGGCCAATATACTACAGCTAAGGGCTGTTCTTACGCACGACGCAACGTGGAGTGCCTGGATACAGCCCATAGCCGTGGTACATTGGCCATATACCACAAACCCCGAGGTGCCCTATTGCTGTTATAAACTGGTTACCAAGTAATTAGAGCAGTAAAAATAAATGTTTTGTCATAACCGTGGTATACGGTCTGCTATACAACGGCTGTCAGCCAATCAGCATTCAGGGCTTCGAACCACCCAGTTTATAATACATTTTATAAACTGGGTGGTTCGAGCCCTGAATGCTAATTGGCTGAAAGCCATGGCATATCAGATCGTATCACGGGTCTGACAAAACATTTATTTTTACTGCTCTAATTGCAAGCGCTAGAACCCTTTTTAGTTCTATAAGGATTTTTTTCTAAGAGTGTAGTGTAAACTAATCTGGCCTCGCTCAACCTCAAGAATGTAATTTTCTGAATGGAGATTTTGAGCAGATTATGGGCAGGAGTCTTGGTTTTACAGTGCCTATAAAAAGCAGGCTGAATGAGCACAGCCAATGACACAGCTTGTTAACTTGTTGAGAATTGCCTGGGATGGCGTAAATGGCAAAGACAGCCTAAACTAGGAGGAATTTATTAAGAATTTCTCAATTTATAGTTAGCTTATACAGTGCATTCGGAAAGTATTCGGACCACTTCCCCTTTTCCACATTTTGTTCCGTTACAAAAAAATCTCATGAATCTACACACAATACCTCATATTGACAAAGCGAAAACAGGTTTTTAGACATTTTTGCTAATTTATAAAAAAATTAAAAACAGAAATACCATATATACGTAAGTATTCAGACCCATTGCTATGAGACTCGAAATTGAGTTCAGGTGCATCCTGTTTCCATTGATCATCCTTGAGATGTTTCTACAACTTGATTGGAGTCCACCTGTGGTAAATTCAATTGATTGGACATGATTTGGAAATGCACACAGCTGTCTATATAAGGTCCCACAGTTTACAGTGCATGTCAGAGCAAAAACCAAGCCATGAGGTCAAATAATTGTCCGTAGAGCTCCAAGACAGGATTGTGTCGAGGCACAGATCTGGGGAAGGGTACCCAAATAATTATGCAGCATTGAAGGTCCCCAAGAACACAGTGGCCTCCATCATTCTTAAATGGAAGAAGTTTGGAACTACCAAGACTCTTCCTAGAGCTGGCTGCCCTGCCAAACTGAGCAATCGCAGGAGAAGAGCCTTGGTCAGGAAGGTGACCAAGAACCCGATGGTCACTTTGACAGAGCTCCAGAATTCCTCTGTGGAGATGGGAGAACCTTCCAGAAGGACAACCATCTCTGCAGCACTCCACCAATCAGGCCTTTATGGTAGAGTGGCCAGCCAATCCTCAGTAAAAGGCACATGACAGCCCGCATGGAGTTTGCCAAAAGGCACCTAAAGGACTCAGACCATGAGAAACAAGATTCTCTGGTCTGATGAAATCAAGATTGAACTCTTTGGCTTGAATAACAAGCGTCACGTCTGAAGGAAATCTGGCACCATTCCTACGGTGAAGCATGGTGGTGGCAGCATCGGTTTTTTTTTTTATGCAGTGGGGATGTGTTTTCAGCGGCAGGGACTGGGAGACTAGTCGGGATCAAGGGAAAGATGAACAGAGCAAAGTACAGAGAGATCCTTGATGAAAACCTGCTCCAGAGCGCTCAGGACCTCAGACTGGGGCGAAGGTTCACCTTACAACAGGACAACGACCCTAAGCACACGACCAAGACAACGCAGGAGTGGCTTCGGGACAAGTCTATGAATGTCCTTGAGTGGCCCAGACAGAGCCCGGACTTAAACCTGATCGAACATCTCTGGAGAAACCTGAAAATAGCTGTGCAGCGACGCTCCCCATCTAACCTGACAGAGCTTGAGAGGATCTGCAGAGAAGAATGGGAGAAACTCCCCAAATACAGGTGTGCCAAGCTTTTAGCGTCATACCCAAGAAGACTCTAGGCTGTGATCGCTGCCAAACGTGCTTCAACAAAGTACTGAGTAAAGGGTCTGAATACTAATGAAAATGTAATTTTTCAGTTGTTGTTTTTTTATACATTTGCTAAAATTTATAAAAATCTGTTTTTGCTTTGTCATTATGGGGTATTGTCATGATCGTCATGAAAAGTGGACCAAGGCGCAGCGTGATAGGCGTACATCTTTTAATGAGTACTTTTACATCAACAAAACGAAACGTGAAGTCCTCGGTTAACAAAACACAAACCTACACGGAACAAGATCCCACAAAACACAAGTGCACAACAGGCTGCCTAAGTATGGTTCCCAATCAGAGACAACAAGCAACAGCTGATTCACGTTGCCTCTGATTGAGAACCACCCCGCCAACATAGAAACACATAACCTAGAACAGAACATAGAAAACAAAACATAGACACTACACAAAGAAACTAACACCCTGGCTCAACATACAAGAGTCCCCAGAGCCAGGGCTTCACAGGTATTGTGTGAAGATTGATGAGGAGGAAAAAACTATTTAATCAATTTTAGAATAAGGCTGTAACGTAACAAAATTTGGAAAAAGTCAAGGGGTCTGAATACTTTCCGAATGCACCGTAGCTAGCTTTGTCTTCACAGATGGATGACTTTTTATTCTCAACCCATCAGATTGGAGATGGCGTTCCTCTCTCATCTATTTGGCTTCTCTCCAGTCCTATTATTTTGCTTAATTTAATAGGAATGGAGACAGTTTTAGCACTGAGGCTAGCAATTAGCATCCCAGGCAATCTGACAGCTTGGGATGGTGAGACGATAACAGCTCAGAATGGTGAGGGCCCCATATGACAGATCCCTGTTGTAAACAGCCAATGATAAAACCGTGTATTAAAGAGTAGATGACAGACTTGTAACAAGGAGCCGATGATAGATCAGAATAGTGATGTGAAAGAATGATTGTGTAACACATCTAAGGTGGTCAGTGGCTCGTGTGTGTGTGTGTGTGTGTGTGTGTGTGTGTGTGTGTGTGTGTGTGTGTGTGTGTGTACGTGTGTGTGGGTGCATGTGTACGTGTGTGTGCATGCGTGTGTTACAAGCAAGTCCACCCTCACAGTACAAACAAGTCCACAAGCCTGAGCAGGCAGATGGAATTTATGAAGCTATGTGTGCTTTTCTAAAATAAGACCAACTGACATGGAAATAACAACTGCAGTCGAAGTTGGAAGTGCATTTGGTACATTGGTTCTCTCTCTCTCTCTCTCTCTCTCTCTCATGTTCCTTCAGTCCCAGGAGGAAGGAGGCCAGTGTTGACATTGGGGATGGCGGTGGCGGGAGGCCGTGACAGCTAGGCTGCTAAGGTCACCTGTGTTTGATGTAGCTGTGGCATGTTATGCTAGGTGCACTAGGGATGGAATGTAAGATCACACTGAAGCTAGTATAATGAACACCAGACATGACTCAGCTTAGAATCATCATCAGCAAAAAAAGCATGACCAATTCAGCAGAGAATGTATGCAAAACTTGGAAAGGCAGATATTTATGTTGTTAAAAACTAAGTTTTTTGTTCTACTCAAATGGGTAATGGGTGTCTCGGAAGTCTTACACACAACTGGGGATACCTGCAGGAGAATGCCGTTGACACTAAAAATGTCTAGGCACTATCTAACCTACAACACCATAGTCTAGTCAGAACCTTTTGTTCATTTCCTATGCAGGTGCCCAAAGTGGCAAAAACTGGATAAAGCTACAGGCGGCAGCGACATTTACATTTACATTTACATTACATTTTCGTCATTTAGCAGACGCTCTTATCCAGAACGACTTACAAATTGGTGCATTCACCTTATGATAGCCAGTGGGACAACCATTTTATAATATATTTTAAAAAACGTCCTTTTAGCCTTAACACTTCGTTCAGCTGTTGCTTAACCTACATCCATCCACCAAGATTATTGTACTTTTGTGATGGCTTTTGGGTGGGCTATGATCTATTCTGAATGAATAGAAAGGTTGTCATATATGGTTACTTTAATATTGAATAAACACACTTTATTGCATGTGGACTTTGAGTCAAGAAACTAAGTAATCAATTTAAGGTCTTCATCGTGGATGAATAAAATGGGTAAGGCTATGCACTGGTCAATACATTTTAGAGCCTACAAGGCTATAAGCTTTGCATTCTTGGGGAATGGGGGAGGGAGTGCAAATACAGAAATGTTTGAAAGGCTTATACTTGAATCTACTCAGTGCACAGTTATACAGGCCTTTTCACACTGCATTGTTCTTAGCCCCTGGCTTGCCTTAGCCCTAGGCTAAGACTGGCCCTGGGCTAGCTTAGCCTGTGTTCACACAAGCAGGGCTAACTGAAACCGACTGTCACATTTCTGGAGTAGAATATTGAAATTAGGTGACTGTGATTGGCTAGCCCTGGGTTAAGGTTGGTCCTATCCTACATTAATATGTGCAAGTGTAAGCAGTCGCTTAGCACTGGGCTAAAAGCTCTCTTAGTCCAGGGAATAAGTGCACAGTGAACGGTATTGACAATTGCATGACAACTGGAAAAAAATAGAAAAGTGAGAAGAAAAAAAACATTTACACTACTGGTCAAAGGTTTTAGAACACCTACTCATTCAAGGGTTTTTCTTTATTTTTTACTATTTTCTACATTGCAGAATAATAGTGAAGACATCAAAACTATGAAATAACACATATGGAATCATGTAGTAACCAAAATAGTGTTAAACAAATCAAAATATATTTTATATTTGAGATTCTTCAAATAGCCACTCTTTGCCTTGATGACAGCTTTGCACACTCTTGGCATTCTCTCAACCAGATTCACCTGGAATGCTTTTCCAACAGTCTTGAAGGGAGTTCCCACATATGCTGAGTACTTGTTGGCTGCTTTTCCTTCACTCTGCCGTCCGAATCATCCCAAACCATCTCAATTTGGTTGAGACTGTAACGATTCCGGCAGTCTGAGTCGGTTCCTGTATGTGTATTAGTTTTTCTGCTCGGGATCTCCAGTTTCCCGAGGGTTCTGGAAACGCTCCCTGCCTGGTTGCCGGGCTACGTTGCTAGGCGGGAGCTCTCCTGATTTCCACACCTGCATTCCATCAGCAATCTGCACACCTGGCCCTGATCATCACCTTCATAAGCTCTGACCTGACATCCATTCCCTGCCGGATCGTTAGCCATGAACAGTATGTTTATCAGCGGATCAGTCCTAGAGCTTAGAGCATTAGTTTTGTTGTTTTGCACCTTGTTTGCTGGTTGTATGCTTACCTCCGTTTTGTTCTCCCTACAGTCACTCGTCCGGAACCTTCACCCAACCTCTGCCTGATGGTCGGCGGCTGCCGAGCCATCATTGGACCAACCACTGCACCCTCTACAACTCATCCACGCCGCCCGCTCTGTTCCCTGGATTATTCAACATCACCCGTGGATCAGTTAAATAAACACTCACCTTTGACACCACTTACCTTGTCCTGGTCTGCTTCTGGGTTCTGGCTTAGTAAATCGTGACAGAACGATCCGGCCAGTATGAACCCAGCGGACCTGGACTCTGTTCGCCATGCCATTTCCCATCAGGAGAAGATGTTGGGCCATCATAGCACGGAGCTACAGGAGATCGCGTTGGCAGTTCGGAACCTTTCTACCGGTCTGACGGAGGTCCAGAACCAGCGCAAGTTTCCGGTGGAGGATCCACTACCGGTTTCACCCATCTCGCCTGCCGCTTCTGGAGCTGTGTCCTTCCGTGAGCCCAAGGTTCCGACGCCGGATAAATATGAGGGGGAGCTGGGAAGATGCCGTTCTTTCCTTATGCAGTGTGGGTTAGTGTTCGATCTACAGCCCTACTCTTATGCCACAGACAAGGCTAGGATAGCCTTTGTGATTGAGTTGCTGCGTGGTCGAGCGCTGGAGTGGGCTTCAGCCGTTTGGGAACGACAGGACCCCTGCATGGCTTCATACCAGGGGTTCACGGCCGAGATGAGGAAGCTCTTCGACCATTCCGTCCGAGGGAGGGACGCAGCTAGGCGCCTGTTTCGCTTCGCCAAGGAACTCGCAGCGTGGCCGACTTCGTGATCGAGTTCAAGACGTTGGCTGTGGAGAGTGGGTGGAATGAGGAGTCTCTGCAAGCGGCCTTTTACCAGGGTCTGTCGGAGCAGCTCAAGGATGAGTTGATCTCCTATCCGGAGCCTAGTGACCTGGACAGCTTGGTAGCCTTGTCTATTCGGGTGGATAATCGAGTCCGAGAGCGAAGGAGGGAGAAGCAATGGGTTCCGTCCAATCGATCAGCTTCTCAGGTTCCAGTCGGGTCGGTGATTGGACCAGAATACGTCGATCATCGTCCACCACACAGGATTAGTGGAGAGGTCCTGTCTCCCGATTCTGAACCAATGCAAGTAGGGCGTGCACGGGTTAACCAAGGAGGAACGCCAACTCAGACGTAGGACTAACTGTTGCCTCTACTGTGGTGGTTCGGGACATTACCTCGCCACCTGTTCCCGGCGGTCGTCAAACTGCGCGGCTCGCTAAAGTTGGGAGGACTTTTAGCGAGCCAGTTTCGACCTCTCAATACCTCTGTCAGACCCCGTTTCCCGGCTACCCTTATGAACAGGAATCAGAGCTTAGCGATTAACGCTTTTATCGATTCAGGTGCCGATGGAAGCTTTCTTGATGCCGAGTTGGTGGAACAGCTGGGGCTTTCCAAGGAGCAATTGCCGGAAGCCATTGAAGCGACCACTCTGAACGGCAGTAGTCTGGCACGTATCACGATGAGGACTGAACCGGTTAAGATGCTGTTGTCGGGGAATCATTCTGAGATGATTTCATTCTTCATTCTGCCGTCTTCCCATGTTCCTCTGGTCCTTGGATACCCCTGGCTGAAGGAACACAATCCCACGTTCGATTGGGTGACGGGCAAGGTAACGAGTTGGAGCCTTGATTGTCATGCTAACTGTCTCAAGACTGCCTGTCCCCATTCGGTTCCCAGTCAGGTGATTGAGGCTAAACCCCCAGATTTGTCCCTGGTTCCCGAGACATATCACGATTTGGGGGAAGTGTTCAGTAAGCAGAAGGCTCTGTCACTCCCTCCCCACCGACCATATGATTGTGCCATCAACCTGTTCCCTGGAGCTGTCTACCCCAAGGGAAGGTTATACAGTATCTCCCGACCTGAACGTGAGGCTTTGGAGACCTACATCAAGGAGTCCCTAGCTGCTGGTCTCGTTCGTCCTCGTCATCACCCCTGGGGGCAGGATTCTTCTTTGTGGGTAAGAAGGATGGCTCTCTTCGACCGTGTATTGATTATCGGGGGGTTGAATGACATCACGGTCAAGAACAAGTATCCCCTGCCCTTGATGAGCTCTGCCTTCGACTCCTTACAGGGTGCTACGGTGTTCACCAAACTAGACCTACGCAATGCGTATCACATGGTCCGGATCAGAGAGGGGACGAGTGGTTGACGGGTTTCAATACACCGATGGGTCACTTCGAGTATCAGGTGATGCCGTTTGGACTGACCAATGCTCCAGCGGTATTCCAGAGTATGGTGAACGACGTCCTGAGAGATATGATCGGTCTCTTTGTGTTTGTTTACCTGGATGACATTCTGATCTTCTCGAAGGAACCTTCCGACCACGTCCAGCATGTCCGGCAGGTTCTGCAGCGATTGTTGGAGAATCGCCTGTTCGTGAAGGCCGAGAAGTGCGAGTTTCACGCCCACACGACATCCTTTCTCGGGTACATCATCTCCAGGGGAGAGATTAGGATGGACCAGGAGAAGGTTAGAGCGGTTCTGGAATGGGCCCAGCCCGGTACGAGATTGCAGCTCCAGAGATTTTTGGGGTTTGCGAATTTCTACCGCAGATTCATCCGGGATTACAGCCGTGTGGCCGCCTCCGTTAACTGCCTTGACTTCCAGTATCAGGACCTTCAAGTGGAATCCGGAGGCGGATCGAGCGTTTCTGGATTTGAAGAGACGATTCACCAACGCACCGATTCTCTCCAACCGGACACGGCCCGTCAGTTCGTCGTTGAAGTGGACGCGTCTGATGTGGGAGTTGGCGCCATCCTGTCGCAGCGATGCTCCACGGACAGTAAACTCCATCCCTGCGCCTACTACTCTCGCCGCCTTTCGCCTGCGGAGAGGAACTACGATGTGGGCAACCGGGAGCTTCTCGCGGTGAAACTTGCCTTGGAGGAGTGGCGCCACTGGTTGGAGGGGGCGGAGCAACCGTTTATTGTCTGGACTGACCACAAGAATCTTGCTTACGTGCAATCGGCTAGACGTCTCAACTCCCGTCAGGCCAGGTGGGCGTTGTTTTTCGGACTATTCAATTTTTTCCCTGACGTTCCGACCTGGATCTAAGAACGGTAAGGCGGACGCCTTGTCCCGGATGTTCTCCAAGACGGAAGAGAGTGGGTCCAAGACCGAGACAATTCTCCCCCGGAACTGCGTCGTGGGAGCAGTTATGTGGAAGATTGAGGAGGAGGTGATGGCGGCCCTTCGGACGCAGCCCGGTCCCGGTAACGGTCCACCCGGTCGGTTGTTTGTGCCTGAGTCGGTTCGTCCTGCTGTCCTCAAATGGTCCCACGCCAGCAAGATGGCTTGTCACCCTGGCGTGGCTCGGACGATGGCGTTTCTTCGCAGACGCTTTTTGGTGGCCTGCCATGGCCGAGGATACTCGGGGTTTTGTTGCTGCCTGTCCAGTGTGTGCGCAGAATAAGAGTACCAATCGGCCCAGCTCTGGACTACTTCACCCCCTTCCTATTCCCCGGCGACCATGGTCGCATCTGGCCCTGGACTTTGTCACTGGGTTGCCCTCTTCTGAGGGGAACACGGTCGTTCTGACTATCGTGGACAGATTCAGCAAGTTCGCCCACTTTGTGCCAATTGCCAAGCTTCCTCTGCCTCGGAGACGTCCGAGATCCTGGTTAGGGAGGTTTTCAGGGTCCACGGTTTGCCCAGTGATATCGTTTCCGACCGTGGCCCTCAGTTTACCTCTGCTGTCTGGAAGTCCTTCTGTTTGGCCATTGGAGCTACAGTCAGTCTCACATCTGGTTTTCACCCCCAATCTAATGGTCAGGCGGAGAGAGCCAACCAGAAGATGGAATCCACGCTACGCTGCCTTGTCTCTTCCAACCCCCACCTCCTGGGTCTCTCAGTTGCCTTGGGTTGAGTATGCCCACAATACTCTCCCTACATCTGCCACTGGGATGTCTCCCTTCCAGTGCCTGTATGGCTACCAACCTCCCCTTGTTCCCTTCTCAGGAGAAGGAGCTCTCAGTGCCCTCTGTTCAGGCCCATATTCGTCGTTGCCACCGGACCTGGCATCGGGCCAGAAAGGCACTCCTTAGAGTTCGGACCGGTATCAGATCCAGGCGAATCGTCGCCGGATCCCCGCTCCCACCTATACCATCGGAGATAGGGTCTGGTTGGCCACACGGGATCTTCCTTTACGGACTGAGTCTAGGAAGTTGTTACCGAAGTTCATTGGTCCGTTTGTGGTGGAGAAGGTGATCAATCCGGTGGCAGTTCGACTCAAACTACCGAGGACGCTCAGAGTCCATCCCACCTTTCATGTCTCCTGCCTCAAGCCTGTTTTCCTCAGTCCTCTGTTGCCTCCTCCGCCTCCTCCTCCTCCTCCTCGGATGATCGGAGGTGGTCCTGCCTACACGGTGCGACGCATCATGGATTCCAGACGGCGGGGCCGGGGTTTCCAGTATCTCGTGGACTGGGAGGGGTATGGTCCTGAAGAGAGGAGTTGGATTCCGCGGCGACAGATCCTAGATGCTGACCTCATTCGTGACTTCTACCACCTCCATCCTGGCGCTCCGGGGAGTCCGCCCGGTGGCGTTTGTCGGAGGGGGGTACTGTAACGATTCCGGCAGTCTGAGTCGGTTCCTGTATGTGTATTAGTTTTTCTGCTCGGGATCTCCAGTTTCCCGAGGGTTCTGAAACGCTCCTGCCTGGTTGCCGGGCTACGTTGCTAGGCGGGAGCTCTCCTGATTTCCACACCTGCATTCCATCAGCAATCTGCACACCTGGCCCTGATCATCACCTTCATAAGCTCTGACCTGACATCCATTCCCTGCCGGATCGTTAGCCATGAACAGTATGTTTATCAGCGGATCAGTCCTAGAGCTTAGAGCATTAGTTTTGTTGTTTTGCACCTTGTTTGCTGGTTGTATGCTTACCTCCGTTTTGTTCTCCCTACAGTCACTCGTCCGGAACCTTCACCCAACCTCTGCCTGATGGTCGGCGGCTGCCGAGCCATCATTGGACCAACCACTGCACCCTCTACAACTCATCCACGCCGCCCGCTCTGTTCCCTGGATTATTCAACATCACCCGTGGATCAGTTAAATAAACACTCACCTTTGACACCACTTACCTTGTCCTGGTCTGCTTCTGGGTTCTGGCTTAGTAAATCGTGACAGAGACGGGGGATTGTGGAAGCCAGGTCATCTGATGCAGCACTCCATCACTCTCCTTCTTGGTAAAATAGCCCTTACACAGCCTGTAAGTGTGTTGGGTCATTGTCCTGTTGAAAAACAAATTATAGTCCCACTAAGCCCAAACCAGATGTGATGGCATATCGCTGCAGAATGCTGTGCTAGCCATGCTGGTTAAGTGTGCCTTAAATTCTAAATAAATCACAGACAGTGTCACCAGCAAAGCACCCCCACACCATAACACCTCCTCCTCCATGCTTTACAGTGGGAAATACACATGCGTAGATCATCCGTTCACTCACACCGCGTCTCACAAAGACACAGTGATTGGAACAAAAAATCTCCAATTTGGACTCCAGACCAAAGGACCAATTTCCACCCGGTCTAATGTCCATTGCTCGTGTTTCTTGGCCCAAGCAAGTCTCTTCTTCTTATTGGTGTCCTTTAGTAGTGGTTTCTTTGCAGCAATTCGACCATGAATGGCCAGGTCGCAGTTGTAAATGAGAACTTGTTCTCAACTGGCTTACCTGGTTAAATAAAGGTGAAATAAAAATAAATAAAAATGAAGGCCTGATTCACATAGTCTCCTCTGAACAGTTGATGTTGAGATGTGTCTGTGACTTGAACTCTGTGAAGCATTTATTTGGGCTGCAATTTATGAGGCTGGTAACTCTAATGAACTTATCCTCTGCAGCAGAGGTAACTCTGGGTCTTCCATTCCTGTGGCGGTCCTCATGAGAGCCAGTTTCATCATAGCGCTTGATGGTTTTTGCGACTGCACTTGAAGAAACTTTCAAAGTTCTTGAAATTTTCCGGACTGACTGACCTTCATGTCTTAAAGTAATGGTGGACTGTCATTTCTCTTTCCTTATTTGAGCTGTTCTTGCCATAATATGGACTTGGTCTTTTACCAAATAGGGCTATCTTCTGTATACCCCCCTACCTTGTCACAACACAACTGATTGGCTCAAACGCATTAAGAAGGAAAGAAATTCCACAAATTAACTTTTAAGAAGGCACACCTGTTAATTGAAATGCATTCCAGGTGACTATCTCATGAAGCTGGTTGAGAGAATGCCAAGAGTGTGCAAAGCTGTCATCAAGGCAAAGGGGGGGGCTATTTGAACAATCTCAAATTGAAAATATATTTTCATTTGTTTAACACTTTTTTGGTTACTATGTGATTCCATATGTGTTATTTACATTTTAGTCATTTAGCAGATGCTCTTATCCAGAGCGACTTACAGTTAGTGCATACATTTTTATTTTTATACTGGAATCGAACCCACAACCCTGGCGTTGCAAACACCATGCTCTACCAACTGAGCTACATCCCCTGCCGGCCATTCCCTCCCCTACCCTGGACAACGCTGGGCCAATTGTGCGCGCCCCATGGGTCTCCCGGTCGCGGCCAGCTACGACAGAGCCTGGATTCGAACCAGGATCTCTAGTGGCACAGACCACTGCGCCACTCGGGAGGACATATTTCATAGTTTTGATTTCTTCACTATTATTCCACAATGTAGAAAATAGTAAAAATAAAGAATAAAGAAAAACAATTGAATGAGTAGGTGTTCTACTTAGTCTTGTATGTATTGGGGGTATTACTAGCTCTGTGTGTGTGTGTGTGTGTGTGTGTGTGTGTGTGTGTGTGTGTGTGTGTGTGTGTGTGTGTGTGTGTGTGTGTGTGTGTGTGTGTGTGTGCGGGTGCGGGTGTGCGTGCGTGTGTGTGTGTTTTAATGTCTACAATTAAAGTATCGGACTAGTTGTGCATTCACTTATGGTCCATCGAAGATCACCTGTGCTGTCTACTGCAGTAAGTTTGCAAGTCAACTGTACTTTAACTGTGGTTATTTTGCAGTTAGACTGCAATTATACTGTAGTCATATTCTGTTACTGAAACTTAATACCTGCAAGATTTTTTTCTTTGAGGGGAGAATTTAAAATGTCGTCTGCTGTGCACTGTCTTCGGGGATTTAGCAGGCAAAAGGACCCCCAACAAGACTAATTATTCCCTTTGTAACACATACCTATCCATTGAATGGCAACCTAATATCGCCTTGAATGATTTCTAGCATTGGCGACTGTTCTTTGTGACAGAGGTGTACGCGCTTCTAATGCCGTGTTCAAGTCCTAGTCGGAACTAGGAAACTCAGACAAACCCCGACTTGCTCCGTGTTTGAACGCGGCGCGTGTATAACTACAACCGGTTAGCGAGTCGGACATTTATGTGTTTCCTAGTTCCGACTAGCATTTGAACGCGGCAAACGTATAGGCTACTCTTCGGAATTCCATTGGCTAAAATAACCGCGGTTGTTATACACGAAGGGAACACTTGGCGAAAGGGACTTCAAACCTGCCGTAATCGTTGTGCAATGCTAAATGTTGTGCACGAAAAACGCATTGTTTTTAAGCTATTTATTTGTGTGGTTTCATTCGCGCCGTGCTCTGTTGAATGTCATAGGAAAGTTTTTGCTTACCCTACCAAATTAAACCTGATTATTATAAATATATTATAAACCTAATAATTCTAAAGTTCACCGTTTACATTCGTTCGCATATGCTCACATAATTATTTGTGTTGCCCATGAGGTGTGCTATGAAAGGCACAAGGAAGACATGTTCCTCAATCTAGGCAGTGGAGATCCGTCATTGTAGGCTATCATACCAGGTATAGTAGGCAACGTTGTTTTCACTTACTACTTTTGCACTTGATAGGGAAGCTAAGCAAATGTCATCTTTGTGTATCGTTAACGGTAAAATGCGAACTGTTACAGATAATAGTGTAGCTACAGCGGCTACACTGTAGTCCAAAATAATTGCAAGCCAAACCTCTATAGCCTAGCTACAGCGGCTACACTGTAGTCCAAAATAATTGCAGGATACGCCTCTATAGCCTCCTGCATCTGGGTTGTAAAAATGGGACCTTGTCTTCTGACTAGGCTACTGCATATCCATTGTAAACGGTGAAAAGCCTCCTAAAGTTGAACATGTGTCTTTGCTCTCTCTGTCCCTCAGTCTATATGATTCCTGGAAAGGTTATATCAGAGACCGTAAAAAACAGGGTTATATACGTGAACTTGACTTACATCACTATCTCACGAGACACACGTAACAACCAAAGACTGTGGTAACAACATAGTAGTCACATGACAGTTGCAGTTTGAGTAACCCAGCTGACAATAGAAAGCAATAGTAATGGTGTCTTGTCTAGGCATTAAGTCTGCCATGGTTCGTTAAACAAAGCCTATTGGAAAATGAATGGAGTTTTTGTAGGGTTTTTGGATAAACGCTGAAAATAAGGTCTGTGGTAAACACAGGTTTAGGAGATCTTACGTTTTGTTCTATGAGATTACCTTCATCAGCTAACATAACTTTTTGTGAATTTTGAAGCATTTATTTAATACAAAAAACAACGCACATAAAGGCTTTATAATTATTAAAGATCATGCTCTGACTGATATTTTCTCACAGAACAAAACGTATAAGATCTCATATGCCTGTGTTAATATTATAATATTTCACATTTAGCGGACGCTTTTATCTAAAGCGACTTACATTCATGCGTGCATACATTTTAAGTATGGGTGGTCCCGGGAATCGAACCCACTACCCTAGCGTTACAAGCAGCATGCTCTCTCTACCAACTGAGCTACAAAGGACCTCAAACCGTGTTTTTTGGCATTTATTCCAAAACCATTTTGCCAATAGGAATGGCTGATCGAACCAGAGGTAAATCATTTCCGTTTTTCTTGGGCTACAGTCCAAAGTGAGCTCTAAGGTGTCAGATGGGGTGGGATGGGATAGGAGGAGGGGGGTTTAGGAATGGAGTTGCTCACGTTTACATACAAACAGACTGCAGAATTGATGTGTGGCACAGGAGCACCAGTCTACGACTTGTACGAGTATTTAAATGACGATTTACAGTCCCGCCCTTAGTTGTTGACACCCCCGAAACACCAAACACACATACACACACACCTTCTAGACCTTGGGTGCGTCCCAAATGGTGCCTTATTTCCTACTTTTGAACAGAGCCCTATAAGGAATAGGGTGCCATTTGGAACGTAGGCCTTGCGTAGACCTTGCGTAGCCTGAGGAAGTCAGATAGCAGACACACACCCCACACAGGGCTGGCCCTGAGAAGGGCGGTACAGATAAGTTACGCAGGCAGGCCAACTGTCAGGGAAGCACCCTACTAAGGTAGTTGGTCACTCCATCGCAAGCTGCAGAGATGTAAGCACTCGTGTAAACCCTCTCTCTCACGCTCTCTCTTTCTCTCGCTCTCTCCCATTGTGTAGCCAAATTCATATTTTTCCTTTGTTTTTCCCCCCCTAATGGCTCCTCAATTGTCATTCATCTTCGCTGTTACAGAGATGCAAGCTCCCTGCCATCTCTCTCTCTCTCGCTCTCTCTCTCTCTCTATCTCTATCTCTATCACTATCTCACTCTCTCACTAACTCTAGCCTGATTCATATTTTTTCCCTTATGACTGCCTTATTCTCATCCATCCCCTCTCTTTCTGTAGGGGGTGTGTGTATCCTTACCAGATCCTGTCATGTCAGCCCAGCCTGCTCCGGAGCAGGGTGGTGTGTTGCTGAACGGTGGCCTGCACGTGAAGAGCAAGAAGGGGCTGGAGGCCGGGGAGGTGGAAGGCCTGCAGGCCCGGGGCCAGTGGGCCAGCAAGGCAGAGTTCCTGCTGGCTGTGGCAGGACAGATCATAGGCCTGGGCAACGTGTGGAGATTCCCCTACCTGTGCTACAAGAACGGAGGAGGTGAGAAACTAAATTTGAAGGAAAGACGCTACCACAGATGTCAGAGCTAACTGTACTCTTTTAATCATAACATTCAACATTAAGTTGAATGCACCAATTTGTAAGTCGCTCTGGATAAATGATGTAAATGTAAATGTATAACGTCAATGGAACAATACAGAAAGTGGGCGCCATAAATTAACCCTAGGGTCAACCACTGTAACAATAACATCTTGCTTGACTGTCCTACTGTACAAGTATTGTTGCAAAAGTATTCACCTTCTGTTCTTTTGTTTAGGCAAGCCTAAATTAGTTCAGGAGTACAATTTGGCTTAAGAATCACATAATAAGTTACATGGACTCAATCTGTGTGAAATAATAGGGGTTGACTTGATTTTTATGACTACCCCTTCCTCTGTCCCCATACATTCAACATATGTAAGGTCCCTCAGTCAAGTATTGAATTTCAAGCACAGATTCAACTACAGACCAGGGAGCTTTTCGAAAGCCTCAAAAAGAAGGGCAGTTATTGGTAGATGGGTAACGATAACAAATCAGACATTGAATATATTTTTAAGCATGGTCAAGTTAATAATAATGCTGTGGATAATGTATGAAACCACACAGACACATCAAAGATACAGGCGTCCTTCTGAACTGAGCTGCAGGACAGGAAAGAAACTGCTCAGGGATGTCACCATGAGGCCATTGGTGATTTTAAAACAGCCACGGAGTTCAATGGCTGTGATGGGAGAAAAATTAGGATGGATCAACAACATTGTAGTAACTTCACAATAATGACCTACACTTAGAAAAAAGGTTATATCTACAACCTTAAAAGGGTTCTTCGGCTATCGCCATATAATAACCCTTTTTGGTTCCAGGTAGAACCCTTTTGGGTTCAATGTATAACCTTTTCCATAGAGGGTTCTACATGGAACCAAAATTGTTCTATCTGGAACCAAAAAGGCTTCTGTTATGGGGACAGCCAAAGAACCCTTTTGGAACCCTTTTTTCTGAGTGTAAATGACAGAATGAAAAGAACAATACAAATATACAGAATACAACGCACTAAAGTAATACTGAAAAAAAAAAACCACGGCAAATGAATACACTTTTTGGCCTAAATGCAAAGCCTTATGTTTGGGGCAAATCCAACACAACACGTCACTGAGTAACTGCCTTCTTATTTCCAACCTCCCGAGTGGCGCAGTGGTCTAAGGCACTGCATCCAGGCTCTGTCGTAGCCGGCCGCGACCGGGAGACCCATGGGGCGGCGCACAATTGGCCCAGGGTCGTCCAGGGTAGGGGAGGGAATGGCCGGAAGGGATGTTGCTCAGTTGGTAGAGCATGGCGTTTGCAACGCCAGGGTTGTGGGTTTGATTCCCACGGTGGGCCAGTATGAAAAAATAATGTATGCACTCACAAACTGTACGTCGCTCTGTATAAGAGCGTCTGCTAAATGACTAAAATGTAAAATGTGGTGGCTGCATCATGGTATGGCAGGTTTTCTGCATAGAAAAGTATTGGGCGGGCCGCCTAAGTGTTTTTTTTGGGCCGCCTATGTCCAAACAGTAAAATCTAAAGAACATATTATTATTTTTGGAAATACTTTTCAGAATTGAAGAACGTTTTCAGTGTAAAGTTAAACGACTAAAACTAGACATCAAGTACGTAGAAAAGATAATGGACTTATATATATTTTTATATATTTGTTATATAATTTTAAGATCATCTAGCTAAAGGCTAGAGCTGCCACTTTCAAGTTGCGGGACAGTAATCCGAACGCTTATAAGACGAACCATCAAACAGGCAAAGCGTCAATACAGGACTAAGACTGAATCCTACTACACCGGCTCTGATGCTCGTCGAATGTGGCAGGGTTTGCAAACTATTACGGACTACAAAGGGAAACCCAGCCGCGAGCTGCCCAGTGACACGAGCCTACCAGACGAGCTAAATGCCCTTTATGCTCGCTTCAAGGCAAGCAACACTGAAGCATGCATGAGAGCATCAGCTGTTCCGGACTACTGTGTGATCACGCACTTCGTAGTCGATGTGAGCAAGACCTTTAAACAGGTCAACATTCACAAGGCCGCATGGCCAGACGGATTACCAGGGCGTATACTCAGAGCATGCGCGGACCAACTGGCAAGTGTCTTCACTGATATTTTCAACCTCTCCCTGACTGAGTCTGTAATACCTACATGTTTCAAGCAGACCACCATAGTCCCTGTGCCCAAGAATGCGATGATAACCTGCCTAAATGATTACCGCCCTGTAGCACTAACGTCTGTAGCCATGAAATGCATTAAAAGGCTGGTCATGGCTCACATCAACGCCATCATCCTGGAAACCCTAGACCCACTCCATTTCGCATACCGCCCCAACAGATCCACAGATGATGCAATCTCAATCGCACTCCACACTGCCCTTTCCCACCTGGACAAAAGGAACACCTATGTGAGAATGCTGTTCATTGACGCAGCGTTCAACACCGTAGTGCCCACAAAGCTCATCACTAAGCTAAGGACCCTGGGACTAAACACCTCTCTCTGCAACTGGATCCTGGACTTCCTGACGGGCCGCACCCCAGGTGGTAAGGGTAGGCAACAACACATCTGCCACGCTGATCCTCAACACCGGGGCCCCTCAGGGGTGCGTGCTTAGTCCTCTCCTGTACTCCCTGTTCACCCACAACTGCGTGGCCAAACACCATCATTAAGTTTGCTGACGACACAAGTGGTAGGCCTGATCACCGACAATGATGAGACAGCCTATAGGGAGGAGGTCAGAGACCTGGCAGTGTGGTGCCAGGACAACAACCTCTCCATCAATGTGAGCAAGACAAAGGAGATGATCGTGGACTACAGGAAAAGGAGGGATGAACAGGCCCCCATTAACATCGACGGGGCTGTAGTGGAGCGGGTCGAGAGTTTCAAGTTCCTTGGTGTCCACATCACCAACAAACTATCATGGTCCAAACACACCAAGACAGTCGTGAAGAGGGCACGGCAACACCTTTTCCCCCTCAGGAGACTGAAAAGATTTAGCATGGGTCCCCAGATCCTCAATCAATTCTACAGCTGCACCATCGAGAGCATCCTGACCGGCTGCATCACCGCCTGGTATGGCAACTGCTCGGCATCCGAGCGTAAGGCGCTACAGAGGGTAGTGCGTACGGCCCAATACATCACTGGGGCCCAGCTTCCTGCCATCCATGACCTATATACTTGGCGGTGTTAGAGGAAGGCCCAATAAATTGTCAAAGACTCCAGTCACCCAAGTCATAGACTGTTCTCTCTGCTACCGCACGGCAAGCGGTACCGGAGTGCCAAGTCTAGGTCCAAAAGGCTCCTTAATAGCTTCTACCCCCAAGCTATAAGACTGCTGAACAATTAATGAAATGGCCACCCAGACTATTTACATTGCTGCCCCCCCCGCCAAATATGCACTTGAATTGCTTACCAAGTAGACAGTGAAAGTTTTGACTTAAATCTGCTTGAAAATCTATGGCAAAACCTGAAAATTGATGTCTAGCCATAATCCCCAACACCTTGAGGGGGTGGGCTCGGTACATAACACCCGCTCGATGTCCGCGTCAACCTCCCACACTACCGGTGCCACCAGACACGACGCCGGAAGTATGGGAGTGGGCTCAATGGATCTCTCCTCTGTGTCATACAGTCGGGACAGGGCGTCTGCCTTATCGTTCTGGGAACCTGGTCTGTAAGTGAGAGTAAACACAAAACAAGTGAAGAACATGGCCCACCTTGCCTGATGAGGGTTCAGCCTCCTCGCCGCCCAGATGTACTCCAGATTACGATGGTCAGTCAAAATGAGAAAAGGGTATTTAGCCCCCTCAAGCCAATGCCTCCACACTTTCAGAGCTTTAACCACAGCTAACAGCTCCCGGTCCCCCACATCATAGTTGCGCTCCGCCGGACTGAGCTTCTTAGAAAAGAAAGCACAGGGGTGGAGTTTTGGTTGCGTACCCGAGCGCTGAGACAGTACAGCTCCAATCCCAGCCTCGGACGCGTCCACCTCAACCTGGAATGCCAAGGAAGGATCTGGATGAGCCAGCACCGGAGCCGAAGTAAACAGGTCCTTCAGATGCCCAAAAGCCCTGTCCGCCTCAGCTGACCACTGTAGACGCACCGGTCCTCCCTTTAACAAGGAGGTAATGGGAGCCGCTACCTGACCAAAGCCCCGGATAAACCTCCGGTAGTAATTGGCAAAACCCAAGAATCGCTGCACCACCTTCACCGTGGTTGGAGTCTGCCAATTACGCACGGCCGAAATGCGGTCAATCTCCATCTCCACACCTGACGCGGACAGGCGGTGTCCTAGGAAGGAGATGGATTCTTGGAAGAACAGACATTTTTCCGCCTTCACATACAGGTCATGCTCCAACAGTCGACCAAGCACCTGACGCACCAGGGACACATGCTCAGCCCGTGTAGCGGAGTATATGAGAATGTCATCAATATACACCACTACACCCTGTCCATGCAGGTCCCTGAAAATCTCATCAACAAAAGATTGGAAGACTGAAGGAGCATTCATCAAACCGTATGGCATGACGAGGTACTCATAGTGCCCCGAGGTGGTACTAAATGCAGTCTTCCACTCATCTCCCTCCCGGATACACACCAGGTTGTACGCACTCCTGAGATCCAATTTTGTGAAGAAGCGCGCCCCGTGCAATGACTCCGTCATGCTCGCAATCAGAGGTAATGGATAGCTGTATTTTACAGTGATCTGATTTAGACCACGGTAGTCAATGCACGGGCGTAAGCCACCATCCTTCTTCTTCACAAAAAGAAACTTGATGACACGGGAAGTGGACGGCCGAATGTATCCTTGTCTCAGAGATTCGGTGACATATGTTTCCATAGCCGCCGTCTCTTCCTGTGACAGAGGATACACGTGACTCCGGGGAAGCGCAGTGCCTACCTGGAGGTTTATCACACAATCCCCCTTTCGATGGGGTTGTAATTGAGTCGCCTTCTTTTTACAGAAGGCGAGAGCCAAATCGGCATATTCAGGCGGAATGTGCATGGTGGGAACCTGGTTTGGACTTTCCACCGTAGTTGCCCCTACGGAAACACCTACACACCTCCCCAAGCACTGACTTGACCATCCCTTGAGAGCCCTCTGTTGCCATGAAATATTGGGGTCATGAGAAGTTACCAGGGAAGCCCCAACACCACTGGAAACGCAGGAGAATCAATCAGATATAGACTAATTATTTCCTCATGCTCCTCCTGCGTCTTCATCCAGAGTGGCGCTGTGACCTCCCTAATCAGACCTGACCCTAAAGGGCGACTATCTAGGGCATGTATAGGGAAGAGCACATCAACTGGCACAATAGGAATCCCTAACCTACGGGTAAACTGATGATCAATAAAGTTCCCAGCTGCGCCTGAATCTACTAGCGCCTTATGCTAGGAATAAGAAGACTCTGGAAATACAACATTTATACACATATGCGCAACAGGTGCCTACTCAGTTGGGTGCCTACTCACCTGAAACGGTTCACCAGTGCGCTGCCTACTGCCTCGACTCCTAGAAGGCCCTCCCCAGCACCGACCAGCAGTGTGTCCTCTGCGGCCACAGTTGGTGCAGGGGACGGCCCCTCTACCGGTCTTCCTTATAGCAGCACCTCCGAGCTCCATAGGGGTAGGGTCGGAGGTGCTGGGGGATGGAATGGACGGCCCCTGATCCGGATGTCCGCGGGTGGCCAACAGGTTATCCAGTCGGATTGACATATCCACCAGTTGGTCCAGGTTTAGGTTGGTGTCCCTGCAGGCCAATTCCCGACGAACGTCCTCCCTTAAGCTGCAACGGTAGTGGTCGATGAGGGCCCTCTCATTCCATCCTGCGCTGGCAGCCAGAGTCCGAAAGTCCAGTGCAAATTCCTGCGCGCTCCTCTTCCCCTGTCTGAGGTGGAATAGACGCTCACCCGGGAGGGAACAAACCTGCACACTAACGACAACCAAAACATGAACAAACTCGCACAACACACAGTGTGAGACAGAGGGTTAAATAGGGAAGACATAACTACATGATGGGAAACAGGTGTGACCAATTAAGACAAAACAAGTCGAACATAGATACATGGATCGGTAGCAGCTAGTACTCCGGTGACGACGAACGCCGAAGCCTGCCCGAGCAAGGAGGGGAGGGGCAGCCTCGGCTGAATCCGTGACAATAGGGGGTTGTAGATATTCAAATTAAATCTCTCTGTGTGTGTCTCTCTTTCTCTGTGTCAGTATGTCTACTTGTCTGTCTCTCTCTTTTTCTCGCTCTCCCTTTTTTTCTTTCTTTCTTTCTTTTCTTTCTTTCTTTCTTTCTTTCTTTCTTTCTTTCTTTCTTTCTTTCTTTCTTTCTTTCTCCTCTCTCTCTCTCTCTCTCTCTCTCTCTCTCTCTCTCTCTCTCTCTCTCTCTCTCTCTCTCTCTCTCTCTCTCTCTCTCTCTCTCTCTCTCTCTCTCTCTCTCTCTCTCTCTCTCTCTCTCTCTGTCCACCCACTCTCTAAGCTCTAACACACCTGATTGTGGACAGCATATTCCTATAGCTTAAAGACGACTATAGTAGTATTATACCCAAGGGGAAAAACAGTACATACATGCATAGTTTCTGGGCTATAAATAGGAGACCAAGTCAAAGTGCTATTGTGTACTTATGTCTCTTTCTCTCTATATCTGTGTTCATCCCTCTCGCACTCTCCCAGGTGTGTTCTTTGTGCCCTACCTGTTGTTTCTGGGTGCTGTGTGGTGTTCCTCTCTTCCTGATGGAGACCTCTCTGGGTCAGTATACCAGCCTGGGAGGGGTCAGCGCCCTGGAGGAGCATCTGCCCACTGTTCGGAGGTACACTCACACACACACGCACACTCCTCAAGGTATACACCCATGCACAAATAGGGCTGTTACGGTGACCTTATTACCGCCACACCGGCGGTTGCGAGTCATGATGGCAGTCAAATTCCACGTGACCGTTTAGTCACGGTAATTAGGCTTCCCAAGCTCTGATGCTGCTGAGGGTCATTAGTAGCCTACCAAACTTGCTATCTGCCTGGTACTCAGCACTCTATTGTCCCTCTAATCACTCTGACATCAATACAAATGTAATCGAAAATCGAATCAAACACTTCATGAGCGCCCATGGGCTCATGTTGCGCAACATTTCTATAGGCTATGCAATTGCGTGAGTGATGGCCTCTATTAAAAAGAGTAGGATCCCATCAGCTTTCTAATGGCTAGGCCTACTATATTTATTTCTCAACTTTCCTAATATTAAGCACATTGCTTCTCTTTACAACAGGAGGATAGCCTACCTGGCTGGCATGAAAATAAACCATGGGAAAAGCATCCTCCATTCGCTATTTAAGTGCATAGATGACATGTATTTTTTCCCCCTGTTTCAAGACAGGTGCATGATAATGGCCCATTCTAAATCAGAACAAATTTCACACTTATATTATTTAGTATATGTAAAGACAAGATTAAATCAGGAATAGTCTGATTGGTACAATATTATCCTATCACTTGTGAATTATATACTGTATTATCACTTGTGAATGATGCCCAGCTTGTGTGCAGTAAGGCAAGAAACAGTGCATGCATTTTTTGTGTGACTTTTTCAAATCATAGTCGCATGTCTTATGTAGCCTAGCCCATAGACCTATATGTTTTGATAAGGTTTGTATCACAATTAAAGGGGCCAAATAACTTCTTAAAATTAAGCACATTAATCCGCTTTACAACGGGTGTAGAGCCTAACTGGCATACATAAGCAGCACGTGAGTTTCAAGTTTGAGGAAGATAATTTTCACCATAAAAATGCAACTTTATAATAAAAGTATTACATGCATAATCGCATTTGCGGTCACTTTTGATAATGGTGTTTTCCAGCTAATTGATTGCATTTTGGAACATTTGCACATCTAGCCTTCTGCTGTGTGCGCATTGCTGCACTTATAATGTGAAGAAATAGACTAGTAGTTTATCAAAATTTTAAGCTAAACGTTCTGATCTGTTGCGTCAGCCTCATTGCTTACTAAATGTTTTTTTATGCTAATGGTTGTATTAATTTGGGCTCTATCTCATCCCACAACTGTCCCAGACTATGTTTGGAATATTTATTTCTGGTACAGAATAGAATAGGTCAACTTTTCTACTATGGGGGATAGTGCTTTTGCTGTTCGTTAGGCCTACTCATCTTGTTGGCTGACGAAAAGTACATGTGGACAGTTCTTCCAACATCTTCAATATGCACCTCAGAATTGGATAAGGATGCACGCAGTTGCGTCACCAATGTGTCTGTCTTCACTTGTAGCCTGTGAGAAAGACCTGATCATTGGCTAATCGTAGTCACCTTTCAGTGGCAATCACAGGTGGCCGGTGGCACCGTAATTGGGGAGGACTGGCTCATGGTAATGGCTTGAACAGTGTAAATGGAATGGTATTGAATATATCAAACACATGGTTTCCATTGGTTTGATACCATTCCATTGACTCCATTTCAGTCATTGGAAGGTTTGCTCTTCTGTTCTAATCTATGTGGAATATTTTTTTTGCTTGTTAACTTTGCTCTGCTTGGTGGCTTTCTACAGAAACCTTTTTAACCAAAAAACTGAAGTCAAACCCCTACTTAATGAGAACTGAATCATCCCAAATTTCATCAGGATCTTTGTGTCAAAATAAATTGTTTGATTTGTCAACACAGCTCCTTCCTGTTCACTTCCTAAGTACTGGGATGACACACATGACAAGTCATCAGTTTACTCAGCTAAGTCTCTAGTTTCAGTGGGGAAAAGTACACTAAAATCTTTGCAGAAATATCTATGTGTTTTTGCAAACTTTGAATAGTCTACATCAGGCTAACCAATGAAGTAATCCAAAAGTAATCAGATATCATTACTCATTTTGAAAATCCAATGGATTATGTTATTCGCACGTACACACACATATACACACACGCACCTTTTATACATGCCGTACTTGACAAATACAATTTGAATTGATTTTAATACATTGTCATGCTGACAATCTGTTATGCTGACACATGCCCTGATTAGATCGATGTGTGACCATTCCTTGGAGTGGACACTTAACTCTTATATTTCCCCTTAATGACTTACACACACACACATGTTCAAAGTCACACACACTCTCACTCATCAGTGGTGCCATGTGTTATTGTTTGTTTTGACAAAACAGTGAGAGGGTTTAGGTTATGTTTAGTTGGATTGGATTGGACAGATTGAAATTAATGAGTTAAAGCCAAAGACTTGATGATGATATCTATATCTCTAGATTGAACCATAAACTGTTCAGGTGTTGTCACGACTTCCGCCGAGGCTGCCCCCCCGGTTCGGGCAGGCTTCGGCGTTTGTCGTCACCGGAGTGCTAGCTACTGCCGATCCCATTCTCATCACTCCACTGGTCATGTCTTGTCAATCACACACACCTGGTGCTCATTCCCCTAATTAGTATGTGTATAAGTGTTCCCTCTGCTCCCCTTGTCTTTGTGAGTGATTGTTTTGTTGTGAGAGCGTGTAGCTCGGTTGAGCTACATTTCATTGTGTTATTGCCAAGGTGGATGTTTTCCCTTGTGCAGTTTCATTTGACGCTTGGGGCGTTTGATTTATGCAAACGGATTAAACTCTGGACTTCGGTATTTTACCTCCTGCGCCTGACTCCTTCTTTCACACCTCGTTACAGGTGTAGCAGAGGTAGCTTGGTGTAACATAGGTACAGTAGCTTGGTGGAGCAGAGGTATAGGTAAGCTAAGCTACACCCAACCCTCTCGTTTGATCTTATTCTCCAATAGTCTCCTCGTCTCCCTCAGACATTTTTAGAAGGAGATGAGTCTAGGAAATACTTTTCAGTCTAACCCACTGTATCCTACTACTCCAACTGCATTGTCTCAACCAGGCATAGTCATTGCGCGTCTCGCGAGACACATGCATCTCTCAGTGACTTAATTGGTGGCTCGCGGCAATAATCTGAAAGAATGTGTTTTCTTCAGTCAGCTGAATATGCCGCTTAGTTCATAGAACCGTGGTATTAGTGGCGGTTTCTAGGAATACATTTTGGCTCTAGATTTTCAACATTTGGAGCTATTACCATCCCTGAAAGCTAAGACTTTCAGGAACAAGTATGTCTTCTGTTTCCATCTAAGACACAAGCTGTGCAGGACTTTTTAGAAGGGAGAGTGTTGAATCTGCACAGGATAACTGAGGGAAATGAATTGATTCTCCATAAACGATCATACATAAGATTGTTTGATGATCATCCCTGATGTTTTCCTGAACATTACAATACCTTTCTGATGCATTTCAATCATTCCAAAGACTGCTTCCTTCAGACTGAAATTTGCCATTACCTGATTTGACATAGCTTCTGCTAGATAACTTGTATTGAGATAATGGCAATAAGGTCAAATTCTAACGATTCATCACATTTGTTTCTGATACCCCCCAAGTGTCCTAAAGTAGAGAATCAGGTAATCAAATAGCTTGATGGTCCATGTTAATAAATAGGAATATAATGTATAAATCCATTTAATATCATGAATGAATCAATTTGACTTTGTGACCCCCTCCAACCCCCGTTCTCCAAACGCAGAGTGATTTTGTTTTACAAAAGTGGTTCCCTCTGAAATATTAGTGACTAGCACTGGTCTAAACTGTTCAACCTGGGACATGTTCATGAGGGAACACCGTAGCAAAACATTTTACAACTGTAAACAAAAACATGCATCTCTTATTAAGTTCAGATATTGCCTACCCGTTTTCTCTGTTTTGTGCTGTTCTGTCCCGTTTCGTAACTTGGGTACCAGTCTGTTTGTGCCATCATGCCACGCCTTGCCACTCCTTGTCATGCCAAACATGTTTGGCATGACAAGGAGTGGCATGGTGGCTCAAATAGACTGGTACCCCGGCTCTCTGCTTGGTGCCTGCTGAACACAACCCGGGTTTGGTACTTCCAACAGGTGCAGCCAGTCAGATGACTGTAGCTTCTTAGCGAAGCCACCTGGTCGACACACTGTAAATGTTATCTATCTTGTTTCACGTAAACTTGCCTCTTCCTCCTCCTCCTCCTCCTCCTCTCCCCCTCCTCCAGACAGCTGCTGTTCTCTGTCCATATGGCCCACAGCTGCACAGACGCACTCACATGCTCGTACACATACACACACACACACATACAATGCATTCAGAAAGTATTCAGACCCCTTCCCTTTTTCCACATTTTGTTACGTTACAGCCTTATTCTAAAATGGATTAAATACATTATTTTCCTCATCAATCTGCACACAATACCCCATAATGACAAAGTTAAAACAGGTTTTTAGAAATTTTTACAAATGTATAAAAAAAAAAGATATATATATATATATATATATATATACTTTATTTACATAAGTATTCAGACCCTTTGCTATGAGACTCGAAATTGAGCTCAGGTGCATCCTGTTTCCATTGATCATCCTTGAGATCTTTCTACAAATTGATTGGACATGATTTGGAAAGGAACACACCTGTCTATATAAGATCCCACAGTTGACAGTGCATGGCATAGCAAAAACCAAGCCATGAGGTAGAAGGAATTGTCCGTAGAGCTCCGAGAGAGGATTTTGTCGAAGCACAGATCTGGGGAAGGGTACCAAAAAATGTCTGCAGCATTGAAGGTCCCCAAGAACACAGTGGCCTCCATCGGCAGGGACTGGGAGACTAGTCAAGATCGAGGGAATGATAAACAGAGCAAAGTACAGAGAGATCCTTGATGTAAATCTGCTCCAGTGCGCTCAGGACCTCAGACTGGGGGTGAAGGTTCACCTACCAACAGGACAACAACCATGACAATGTAGTAGTGGCTTCTGGACAAGTCTCTGAATGTCCTTGAGTGGCCCAGCCAGAGCCCGGAATTGAACCCGATCGAACATCTCTGGAGGGACCTGAAAATAGCTGTGCAGCGACGCTCTCCATCCAACCTGACAGAGCTTGAGAGGATCAGCAGAGAAGAATGGGAGAAACTCCCCAAATACAGGTGTGCCAAGCTTGTAGTGTCATACCCAAGAAGACTCTAGGCTGTAATCGCTTCAACAAAGTACTGAGGAAAGGGTCTAAATACATTTACGTCATTTAGCAGACACTCTAATCCAGAGCGATTTACAGTTAGTGAGTGCATACATTATTTTTTCATACTTGCCCCCCGTGGGAATCAAACCCACATCCCTGGCATTACAAACACCATGCTCTACCAACTTAGCTACATCCCTGCCAGCCATTCCCTCCCCTACCCTGGATGACGCTGGGCCAATTGTGCGCCGCCCCATGGGTCTCCCGGTCGCGTCCGGCTACAACAGATCCTGGATTCGAACCAGGATCACTAGTGGCACAGCTAGCACTGCGATGCAGTGCCTTAGACCACTGCGCCACTCGGGAGACACCAGTAAATGTGATATTTCCGTTTTTTATTTTTAATACATTTGCATAGCTTTCCAAAAACCTGTTTTTGCTTTGTCGTTCACACAACTCGCTGTAAACACACCTGCTGACTTTCCAAATGCACTGTACACGCTCGCACAGACACACACAGAGCCCAGATCAGTCAGCAGGTGTGTTTACAGCGAGTTGTGTGAAGGCCAACAGACTCATGTGTTAGCAGATGGACAAACAGATGGGCTCCCGAGTGGCGCAGTGGTCTAAGGCACTGCATCTCAGTGCTAGAGGCGTCACTACAGACCCTGGTTCGATTCCAGGCTGTATCACAATCCAGCCGTGATTGGGAGTCCCATAGGGCAGCGCGCAATTGACCCAACGTTGTCCGGGTTTGGCTGTCATTGTAAATAAGAATTTGTTCTTAACTGACTTGCCTAGTTAAACAAAACAAACACATCTGTGTTTTGGTACATGTAGTACTAGCTACTAGTAGACTTGTGTGTCTGTGTGTGCTCTTTAGTGTGTCCTAAGTTTTAAGGGTGAAATCTTATCTTGAAAGCTATGCATGCATGTAACTCAAATGTATGTCCACATTTACTGTACCCTTGTTAATCTATGATTTATTAACGACCACTCAATGTGATTGGTTAAATTCACGAAATAGCACAGCAAATGCACACTAACTGTTCTATTTGAATTATAACGGTGTATCCATGAGAATGTATGTCTTTTTTCCTGTGCCTGCGTGTGTGTTGTCTGTGTGCCTCTGCCTGTGTTTGAGTGTGTGGGTGTGTAACTGCCGTTATTAATGCAATAAAGGACTGACAAAGTTTTAGACACTTTTGGTACTTTTGTATCCATGAGTGTCCATGTGACTTTTGAAATGTTTTAATCCTTCTTGAATGTATTGTTTTATTCATGTATTTAACCTTTATTTAACCAGGTTAGTTTCAAGAGAGACCTGGACCTGGAATGTGATTTTTAGATTTAAATAAAGTATTTGAAATGTGTTTCCACAGGTCTGGGCTTTGCCAGTCAGGTGATGATCCTCCATGGGTGTGTGTACTACATTGTGGTCCTGGCATGGGCTCTCTTCTACCTGGGCCACAGCTTCCAGTCAGAGCTGCCCTGGGCCCACTGCAACAACACCTGGAACACAGGTACACCATGCACTGATACCCTTTTCACACTACTGAGTCAAGCTGAGTCAAGCTGTACTTGGCTGGCCTGGTTACGCATCCAAAATAGTTGCTGGAACCTTACTGGAAGTTGGGGATGTTGATGGGTTATATTATTTTCAAAGAGGTCATGTCAAATAGGCCTACATATGTCAACTACTGTCAAATATTTGAAAGCATTGGAGGTGTACTTGATTAGGTTGGAGTTTGCATTTTTGGGACTATTCCAATGGTTCCATTGTACTGGAAAAACTAAATCAAGTGCAGCTCAATTAGCCGGTCCAAGTATTTGAAAGTATTTGACCTACAGGAGCCTATGTACCTATTTGACCCAGGTTTTTTTTGGCAGTTGCTATTAAACCACTTTCTTTTCCTTTGGAAGAGAAAGAGGTATGTGATGTGATGTTATGTTATGGATTATGAGTTGAGTTGAGCTAAGTTTAGTTTAGTTGAGTTAAGGTGATCATGTGTTGAAGTTCTGTCTATGTCTTGTAGATGCCTGTGTGTTGTTTGACTGTCAGAACCTAACCTCTGGGACCAGCCTACCAGAGAATGCTACCTCACCTGTCATCGAAGTTCTGGGAGTGAGTCTCAGCCACATTCCTTACAACACTACTGCATTTAGTTTTCTTAAAAATTAAGGTAAAGGGGCTTAATATGCAGCTGTGGGCTGGCATTTTAAAATGTGAGGTATTAACAATGGTGTGTTCGTGGAATAGCCAAAGGTACATATTAGGGGGACATAGAGAAGACTGGAGAGGAGAAGGACATTGCAGATGAGGTAGGGTCCCATTTCCAACAGGGGTTTGGTTTTTAGGGGGTTCAGCTTTACCAAGAGTAGAGTGATCAGAATCTACCTGTGGCATTACAGTGGCTCTAATCAGGCTCATGCTTAGTCTTGTATGTATTGGGGTTATTATTAGCTGTGTGTGTGTTTGTGTCCAGGCGGGAGGTCTTGCAGTTGTCCAGTGGACCAGATGAGCTGGGGCCAGTCAGCTGGAGGCTGGCTCTGTGTCTGCTGCTAGTCTGGGTCGTCTGCTACTTCTGTGTGTGGAAGGGGGTCAAATCCACTGGCAAGGTGAGCACAAATACGCATACGTACAGTGGGGTCTGAAATTATTGACACCCTTGACAGAGATTAGAAAAAAATACTGTATAAAATAAAGAATTCAAATACTGACCTATATTGTATGACATTTTTACTTAGATAAATATATTTTGTTTACCAATTAATATATTTGGTCCTCAAAAAGGTAGGGTTCAAAATTATTGACACCCCTGTTTTCAATACCTTTCAATACCTCACCTTGTTTTTTGAGATTGGAGGATACATTGGGAGTAATCTTAGACCATTCCTCCATATGGAATCTTTCCAGATCCTTGATATCCTTTGTCTGCGCTTATGGACTGCCGTCTTCCATTCAAACCACAGGTTTTCAATGGTGTTCAAGTCCGGAAACTGAGACGGCCATTGCAAAATGTTAATTTTGTGGTCAATTAACCATTTCTTTGTGGATTTTGATGTGTGCTTGAGGTTATTGTCTTGCTGGAAGATCCACTTGTGGCCAAGTTTCATCCTCCTGGAAAGATTCTGTATGGAGGAATGGTCTAAGATCACTCCCAATGTGTTCTCCAATCTTACTAATATAAAATATTAGTTGTTAAAAAATATATATTTCTCTGAGCAATTGTATTAGTATAGAATAATATCATTTTCCAATTTATTGAACATACAATATAGCTCAGTGTTTGAATTATTTATTTTATACAGTCATTTTTGCTCATCTTCATCAAGGGTGTCAATAATTTCACTGTACATACATGCATACATACACACACATACAGCACCAGTCAAAAGTTTGGACACACGTACTCATTCAAGGGTTTTTCTTTATTTTTTTACTATTTTCTACATTGTAGAATAATAGTGAAGACATCAAAACTATGAAATAACACATATGGAATCATGTAGTAACCAAATATGTGTTAAACAAATCAAAATATATTTTATATTTGAGATTCTTCAAATAGCCACCCTTTGCCTTGATTACAGCTTTGCACACTCTTGGCATGCTCTCAACCAGCTTCACCTGGAATGCTTTTCCAACAGTCTTGAAGGAGTTTCCACATATGCTGAGCACTTGTTGGCTGCTTTTCCTTCACTCTGCCGTCCGACTCATCCCAAACCATCTCAATTGGGTTGAGGTCGGGGGATTGTGGAGGCCAGGTCATCTGATGCAGCATTCCATCACTCTCCTTCTTGGTAAAATAGCCCTTACACAGCCTGGAGGTGTGTTGGGTCATTGTCCTGATGAAAAACAAATGATAGTCCCACTAAGCCCAAACCAGATGGGATGGCGTATCGCTGCAGAATGCTGTGGTAGCCATGCTGGTTAAGTGTGCCTTGAATTCTAAATAAATCACAGACAGTGTCACCAGCAAAGCACCCCCACACCATATCACCTCCTCCTCCATGCTTTACGGTGGGAAATACACATGCAGAGATCATCCGTTCACCCACACAGCGTTTCACAAAGACACGGCGGTTTGAACCAAAAATCTCCAATTTGGACTCCAGACCATAGGACAAATTTCCACCAGTCTAATGTCCATTGCTCGTGTTTCTTGGCCCAAGCAAGTCTCTTCTTATTATTGGTGTCCTTTAGTAGTGGTTTCTTTGCAGCAATTCGACCATGAAGGCCTGATTCACGCAGTCTCCTCTGAACAGTTGATGTTGAGATGTGTCTCTTACTTGAACTCTGTGAAGCATTTATTTGGGCTGCAATCTGAGGTGCAGTTAACTCTAATGAACGTATCCTCTGCAGCAGAGGTAACTCTGGGTGTTCCTTTCCTGTGGCGGTCCTCATGAGAGCCAGTTTCATCATAGCGCTTGATGGTTTTTGTGACTGCACTTGCAGAAACTTTCATAGTTCTTGACATTTTCTGATTGACTGACCTTCATGTCTTAAAGTAATGATGGACTTTCGTTTCTCTTTGCTTATTTGAGATATTCTTGCCATAATATGGACTTGGTCTTTTACCAAATAGGGCTATCTTCTGTATACCCCCTACCTTGTCACAAAAACAACTGATTGGCTCAAAGAAGGAAATAGATTCCACAAATTAACACCTGTTAATTGAAATCCATTCCAAGTGACTACCCCATGAAGCTGGTTGAAAGAATGCCAAGATTGTGCAAAGCTGTCATCAAGGCAAAGGGTGGCTATTTGAAGAATCTCAAATATAAATTATATTTTGATTTGTTTAACACTTTTTTGGTTACTACATGATTCCATATGTGTTATTTCATAGTTTGATGTCTTCACTATTATTCTACAATGTAAAAAATAGTCAAAATAAAGGAAAACCCTTGAATGAGTAGGTGTGTCCAAACTTTTGACTGGTAGTTTATATACAGTTGAAGTCAGAAGTTTACATACACCTTAGCCAAATACATTTAAACTCAGTTTTTCACAATTCCTGACATTTAATCCTAGTAAAAGTTCCCTGTCTTAGGTCAGTTAGGAACACCACTTTATTTTAAGAATGTGAAATGTCAGGATAATAGTAGAGAATTATTTCTTTCAGCTTTGATTTCTTTCATCACATTCCCAGTGGGTCAGAAGTTTACATACACTCAATTAGTATTTGGTAGCATTGCCTTTACATTGTTTAACTTGGGTCAAACGTTTTGGGTAGTCTTCCACAAGCTTCCCACAATAAGTTGGGTGAATTTTGGCCCATTCCTCCTGACAGAGCTGGTATAACTGAGTCAGGTTTGTAGGCCTCCTTGCTCACACACGCTTTTTCAGTTCTGCCCACACATTTTCTATAGGATTGAGGTCAGGGCTTTGTGATGGCCACTCCAATACCTTGACTTTGTTGTCTTTAAGCCATTTTGCCACAACTTTGGAAGTATGCTTGGGGTCATTGTCCATTTGGAAGACCCATTTGCGACCAAGCTTTAACTTCCTGACTGATGTCTTGAGATGTTACTTCAATATATCCACATAACTTTGTCCTTCCTCATGATGCCATCTATTTTGTGAAGTGCACCAGTCCCTCCTGCAGCAAAGCACCCCCACAGCATGATGCTTCCACCCCCGTGCTTCACGGTTGGGATGGTGTTCTCCGGCTTGCAAGCTCCCCCTTTTTCCTCCAAACATAACGATGGTCATTATGGCCAAACAGTTCTATTTTTGTTTCATCAGACCAGAGGACATTTCTCCAATGTCCCCATGTGCAGTTGCAAACCGTAGTCTGGCTTTTTTATGGCGGTTTAGGAGCAGTGGCTTCTTCCTTGCTGAGCGGCCTTTCAGGTTATGTCGATATAGGACTCGTTTTACTGTGGATATAGATACTTTTGTACCTGTTTCCTCCAGCATCTTCACTAGGTCCTTTGCTGTTGTTCTGGGATTGATTTGCACTTTTCGCACCAAAGTACGTTCATCTCTGGGAGACAGAACGCGTTTCCTTCCTGAGCGGTATGACGGCTGCGTGGTCCCATGGTGTTTATACTTACGTACTATTGTTTGTACAGATGAATGTGGTACCTTCAGGCGTTTGGAAATTGCTCCCAAGGATGAACCAGACTTGTGGAGGTCTACATTTTTTTTCTGAGGTCTTGGCTGATTTCTTTTGATTTTCCCATGATGTCAGCGAAGAGGCACTGAGTTTGAAGGTAGGCCTTGAAATACATCCACAGGTACACCTCCAATTGACTCCAATGATGTCAATTAGCCTATCAGAAGCTTCTAAAGCCATGACATCATTTTCTGGAATTTTCCAAGCTGTTTAAAGGCACAGTCAACTTAGTGAATGTAAATTTCTGACCCACTGGAATTGTGATACAGTGAATTATATGTCAAATAATCTGTATGTAAAAAATTGTTGGAAAAATGACTTGTCATGCACAAAGTAGATGTCCTAACCGACTTGCCAAAACTATAGTTTGTTAACAAGAAATTTGTGGAGTGGTTGAAAAACAAGTTTTTTTATGACTCCAACCTAAGTGTATGTAAACTTCCGACTTCAACTGTGTGTATATATATATATATATACAGTGGGGAGAACAAGTATTTGATACATTGCTGATTTTGCAGGTTTTCCTACTTACAAAGCATGTAGAGGTTTGTAATTTTTATCATAGGTACACTTCAACTGTGAGAGACGGACTCTAAAACAAAAATCCAGAAAATCACATTGTATGATTTTTAAGTAATTAATTTGCATTTTATTGCATTACATAAGTATTTGATACATCAGAAAAGCAGAACTTAATATTTGGTACAGAAACCTTTGTTTGCAATTACAGAGATCATACGTTTCCTGTAGGTCTTGACCAGGTTTGCACACACTACAGCAGAGATTTTGGCCTCCTCCATACAGACCTTCTCCAGATCCTTCAGGTTTTCGGGGCTGTCGCTGGGCAATACGGACTTTCAGCTCCCTCCAAAGATTTTCTATTGGGTTCAGGTCTGGAGAATGGCTAGCCACTCCAGGACCTTGAGATGCTTCTTACGGGAGCCACTCCTTAGTTACCCTGGCTGTGTGTTTCGGGTCGTTGTCATGCTGGAAGACCCAGCCACAACCCATCTTCAATGCTCTTACTGAGGGAAGGAGGTTGTTGGCCAAGATCTCCCGATACATGGCCCCATCCATCCTCCCCTCAATACGGTGCAGTCGTCCTGTCCCCTTTGCAGAAAAGCATCCCCAAAGAATGATGTTTCCACCTCCATGCTTCACGGTTGGGATGATGTTCTTGGGGTTGTACTCATCCTTCTTCTTCCTCCAAACACGGCGAGTGGTGTTTAGACCAAAAAGCTCTATTTTTGTCTCATCAGACCACATGACCTTCTCCCATTCCTTCTCTGGATCATCCAGATGGTCATTGGCAAACTTCAGACGGGCCTGGACATGCACTGGCTTGAGCAGGGGGACCTTGCGTGCGCTGCAGGATTTTAATCCATGACGGTGTAGTATGTTACTAATGGTTTTCTTTGAGACTGTGGTCCCAGCTCTCTTCAGGTCATTGACCAGGTCCTGCCTTGTAGTTCTGGGCTGATCCCTCACCTTCCTCATGATCATTGATGCCCCACGAGGTGAGATCTTGCATGGAGCCCCAGACCGAGGGTGATTGACCGTCATCTTGAACTTCTTCCATTTTCTAATAATTGCACCAACAGTTGTTGCCTTCTCCACCAAGCTGCTTGCCCTATTGTCCTGTAGCCCATCCCAGCCTTGTGCAGGTCTATAATTTTATCCCTAATGTCCTTACACAGCTCTCTGGTCTTGGCCATTGTGGAGAGGTTGGAGTCTGTTTGATTGAGTGTGTGGACAGGTGTCTTTATACAGGTAACGAGTTCAAACAGGTGCAGTTAATACAGGTAATGAGTGGAGAACAGGAGGGCTTTTTTAAAGAAAAACTAACAGGTCTGTGAGAGCCGGAATTCTTACTGGTTGGTAGGTGATCAAATACTTATGTCATGCAATAAAATGCAAATTAATTACTTAAAAATCATACAATGTGATTTTCTGGATTTTTGTTTTAGATTCCGTCTCTCACAGTTGAAGTGTACCTATGATAAAAATTACAGACCTCTACATGCTTTGTAAGTAGGAAAACCTGCAAAATCGGCAGTGTATCAAATACTTGTTCTCCCACTGTATATATATATATACACACACACACACACACACACATACATCTCCCACACCAACCCTCAAACACACCCCTGAGCAATTCCAGACTCAGATACCACACATAGAAATACTTTTTCAGAAACCACCTCAAGAAAACACTCACCAATGAGCTTAACCAAAAAACCATCACACACAACACCCATTCTGGCTTATTCCTATGGTTTTCATGCACTCCTTCTAATCAGGGACTGATTCAGACCTGGGACACCAGGTGAGTGCAATTAACTACCAGGTAGAAACATAAAAGTGTTTCAGCCCTCCAGGACCGGAATTGAACAGCCCTGCTATAGACCTACAGTAATCCTACCTCCTATGCTATGGAAGTACTGTACATGAAGGATTCCACTTAACCCTTCATGGCCAATGGATTTGAAATGTACAGTATATATATGTGGTTGACATAGAAGGTATCATAGCTGTACAGTTAAATATGTGATTGATATAGAATCTAGATTTTAGAAGGTATCATGCCATTTTCGGTTGGATTTGAGATGTACAGTACAAGATATGATTGATCTAGAAGCTATCCTACTGTTGTTCCAGGTGGTCTACCTTACCGCCACGTTCCCTTACGTGATGCTGGCCATCCTGCTGGTACGTGGCATCACCCTGCCTGGCGCTGCCCAGGGCATCGTCTACTACCTCAATCCCAACATCACCCGCCTGGCAGACCCACAGGTACCCTCATACCCACCCTCATACCCACCCACTACCCACGCCCATACCCGCCAACATACTGGGTCTTTTTCATTAGGCACAAAACTGAAGAAAACTGACTGAAACAGGGAGAGACTACCAGGACTTGTCCAATAAGAAACGCTTACATTGTGAAACCTTTTAGAACGTTTTCCAATGTGTGCCCTAGTAAACACAACCCTGGTAACCATGCCTAATGTCTGAGAGGATACTGATTGTACTGGCTGCTTTCTAGCCAGTCCCAAGCGCCCCTCTATTGGAGTAGGTCTAGTCTGAATCAGTCTATGTAGGGTGTCCACCCACTCCCCCCCAGAGTTTCTTATGTTTTCTTATGTTATAAGTACATTTGACCAAGACAAATATGAATATTCGGCTTGGGCGACATACCATATATACCAGTGGCGGTCGGTGCCGTTTAAGATTAGGGAGGACGGTTTTGTTTTCTTTGAGCATGGCCTTATTTCTATTACAGCATATTGGATGACTGTCATTCATATTCCATTTACCCAGCTCAATGTAACATCGATAGGTTTAGGCTACTACATGATACTTGAATTTGCCCTATACCCATCATGAGGTTGCTACAACCTAGCCTACAAGTTTCTAACGTAGGTGCACAGGTCGAGAGACAAATTGGAGTAATCAAGGTGACAGACAGTGACACATTCAATACCGTCTTGCACACTCTTGCCTGCATCTAGCTGATCTGGGGTGTAATCATTTGTCGAAACAGTTGCAAAACCTTCAGTTTCGCAACTAAAACAAGAGTTTCTATTGGAAATAATTCAGCTCGGTTCGTCCCTGTTTCGTTGCATTTGCTTCCATTTAAGAAACATTTTGCAACAGAATTGGCAGAATAAATATACCCCTGATCACCCACGCGCACAGTTCACTTTCTTAGCAGCCACATACAGCATCATCACTTTCCTCATTGTATAAATCCTTCTCGCATCTATGCGCTCTCCTCCTCACCTTCTCCCTTTGTTTGTGGACTTCAGTGCACAACACAACAGCTGTCTGTGACCAAGTGAAAAAACTCTCCAAGCCAAACCTTCATACCATAACCATTAACCACAACACAGCCTACATAGTTGTCACCATATTATCTAACGTCATAGTCAACATAGCTACTAGAACTAACTCGTTAGTAAACCCACAATCCAATCCATATGTACAATCACACAATACAGTGTACAGCAAGCTGTTTAGCAGTTACACCGGCCAGCCCCCGGTGGCAATAAATTAATAAAACCAAAAGCTTACTTTCACTTGGAAGAGTTGCAGTGTTGAATAGCCTTAGCCAGCTAGCTAACATAAATAGCATTTGTCTCACTGTTTGAGTCAGGTTGTTGAGCAGGCTAAAGTAGCTGCATTAGCTGGCTAAGTAAGTGAAAGGTAAACTAAGTAGAATAAAAAAAAATACAACAAAATATAGCTAGCTCTCTCTCTCTCAGCTGCTTCTCCTTTATTTTTGAAGAAATTAATTTGTTCAAAACTGTTCAACTATTGTCATTCAGCTACTCACCACACACTGCAGTGCTAGCTAGCTGTAGTTTATGCTTTCGATACTAGATTCATTCTCTGATCCTTTGAGTGGATGGATAATATGTTTATTCATGCTGTAAGAGCTCTGATAGGTTGGAGGACGTCCTCCGAAGTCATCATAATTAGGCCTGTGGCGGTCACGAAATTTTGCCAGCCGGTGATTGTCAAGCAAATAACTGTCGGTCTCACGGTAAATGACCATTAATTAACATAAACACATTTAGCATCTCCTGGCTTCCACACATAGCCTACAAGCCACTGATGCAGATCTTTGGAACATCTACATTTTAAAAAGTCGTATTAAATCCATGTAATATAGCCTACACCTTCACAATAAATCCATTTTTTATTTTAGACAGGTCTAAAGAAACATGATATGAAGAAAATGTAGTCTATTTCAGAAGAAAATAATAGCATACTCTGAGTTGTCCTTATGTTAGGTCCTGATCTGGCTATGCCATATGGCTGTGGGCTACACTAGTTCATTTAGCAGACAAAATTTGGCTAGAATTCTGCTGCATTATTTTATATTATTTTGTAGTATGAAGAATACAATTGAACAAAGCTGAATAAAATAGAAAGGATATTTTCTCCAATCGATTTGAGGGAGTTCTGTGTTGTGCGGTTAGCAAAGAAATAGGTACTCCTATGTGCTTAATTTAGAGTTATTAATGTAACTTTAGTTGTTCTACAAACTTTGGGCTATATGTTTTGATTTTTAATACATTGTAAGGCTACATGATGCGAATCTAATGATGATTTGAAAAAGTTGCTTGAAAGGCATGAGCTTAGTTTTTTTGCAGGCAGTACACACTTCATCAGTTTCTAATTCACAATTTGACAAGCACTTGATAATGCCTTGAATTTCACAGCGGCATCCCCTTTGTGTGGCCATAATGCACCCTAAAAAAATCCACGCCTTGTGTGGCCGTTGTTCCCTTCTCCCTTTGTGCTGCGTGTCCCCGAAGGACCTCTCACTTACATGCGTGATCGGGTCTTTCTCACAGGCTACCACTTCGGGACGCAACTGCGTGCATCCTTATCCAATTCCGAGGTGCATATTGAAGATATTGGAAGAACTGTCCACATTTACTTTTCGTCAGCAAACAAGATGAGTAGGCCTAACGAACTGCAAAAGCATTAGCCTATGTCTATCTACTATCCCCCATAATACAAAAGTTGACCGATTCTATTCTGTGCGAGAAATCAATATTCCAAATATAGTCTGGGACAGTTGTGGACAGATGCGATAGATCCCAAATTAATACAACCAGTAGCATCCCACTTTTTTTTTTTACGCAATGAGGCTGACACAACAGATCAGAACGTTTAGCTTAAAATGTGATAAACTATTAGGCTATTTCTTCAAATTATAAGCGCAGCAATGCACACACGGCAGTAGGCTATAAGCGCAAATGTTCCATTAGTGGGAAAACACCATTATCAAAAGGGACTGTTAATGTGATTATGCATGTAATGCTTTTATTATGATAAATTTTTATGGTGAAAATTATCTTCCCCAAACTTTAAACTCACGTGCTGCTTATGTATGCCAGTTAGGCTTTACACCCCTTGTAAAGCGGATTAATGTGCTTAATTTCTAGAACTTATTTGGCCACTTTAGTTGTGATACAAACCTTGTCAAAACATATAAGCATATGAACATATATATGGGCTAGGCTACATGAGGTGTGTGACTATGATTAGAAAAAGTCGCCAAAAAAAGGCATTGTTTCTTACCTTACGCTGGGCATCATTCACAAGTGATAATATATAATTCACAAGTGATAGGCTAATATTGTCACCCATCAGACTATTCTTGATTTAATCTTGTCTTTACATACACTACCAGTTAAAAGTTTGGACACACCTACTCATTCAAGGGTTATTCTTTATTTTGACTATTTTTTACATTGTAGAATAATAGTGAAGACATCAAAACTATGTAATAACACATATGGAATCATGTAGTAACCAAAAAAGTGTTAAAACAAATCAAAAAATATTTGAGATTCTTCAAATAGCCACCCTTTGACTTGATGACAGCTTTGCACACTCTTGGCATACTGTGGCTATTTGGTTACTACATGATTCCATATGTGTTATTTCATAGTTTTGATGTCTTCACTATTATTCTACAATGTAGAAAATAGTCAAAATAAAGAAAAACCCTTGAATGAGTAGGTGTGTCCATACTTTTGACTGGTACTGTATATATATAGGGGTGTTACGCCACTGTTTATAACTATAAGTTAACTATATAAGATGTGCCAAATAAATTATATCCAGCTCAGGGCTCCAGCTTTGCATTTGGTTATGATAACTTGCTAGCTAAGTGTCTAGATGGCGAGATCAAGTTTCTTGGTTACAGCAGAGACAATCAATCCCCTCCTGAATCAAGATCCATGTTGCCTAAATTGTCTTTAGCGTTTATTTTATTTTTTATAGCTGCCCTTGTGTGTACTTCCGGTAATACTGTATGAAAATATGGATACCGCCTAACCCTAATGATTATTGTGGTGAGTGATTTTGAAGGAGTCAGGCGCAGGAGAGTAAATCAGAGAATAAAAGGTTTATTCCGAAAACACAGCGGTACGCAGCAAGGCGTCAAACAACTCCAGTGCGGAAATCAGACGCACTGGAAACAACAAGGCACACGGGTGAAATATCCCGCCGATACGACATACACAGAGCTCCACCGAGCTAATATAACCTTCACAATAAACAATCACACACAAAGACAAGGGGGCAGAGGGAACAGTTCTACAGGTACTGATGAGGGGATATGAACCAGGTGTGTGTAATAAACAAGACAAAAAAAATAGAATGATGAGATGAGGAGCGGCAGTGGCTAGAAGGCCGATGACGACGAACGACGAAGCCTGCCCGAACAAGGAGAGGAGGCAATTATTCATGTTCTGAATCGTTCAGTAGGGTCTTTCTCTGACGTTTCATTAACAGTACATCCAAAAAGTTGGATTTCGTAACCTAGTACAGTTGAAGTCGGAAGTGTTCATACACTTAGGTTGGAGTCATTAAAACTCATTTTTCAACCACTCCACACATTTCTTGTTAACAAACTATAGTTTTGGCAAGTCGGTTAGGACATCTACTTTGTGCATGACACAAGTCATTTTTGCAACAATTGTTTACAGACAGATTATTTCACTAATAATTCACTGTATCACAATTCCAGTGGGTCAGAAGTTTACACACACTAAGTTGACTGTGCCTTTCAACAGCTTGGAAAATTCCAGAAAATGATGTCATGGCTTTAGAAGCTTCTGGTAGGCTAATTGACATCATTGGAGTCAATTGGAGGTTTACCTTTGGATGTATTTCAAGGCCTACCTTCAAACTCAGTGCCTCTTTGCTTGACATCATGGGATAATCAAAATAAATCAGCCAAGACCTCAGAAAAAAATGGTAGACCTCCACAAGTCTGGTTCATCCTTGGGAGCAATTTCTAAACGCCTGAAGGTACCACGTTCATCTGTACAAACAATAGTACGCAAGTATAAACACCATGGGACCACGCAGCCGTCATACCACTCAGAAAGTATATATATACACAGTAAAACGAGTCCTATATAGACATAACCTGAAAGGCCGCTCAGCAAGGAAGAAGCCACTGCTCCAAAACCGCCATAAAAAAGCCAGACTACGGTTTGCAACTGCACATGGGGACAAAGATCTTACTTTTTGGAGAAATGTCCTCTGGTCTGATGAAACAAAAATAGAGAAAAAAGCAACATCTCAAGACATCACTCTCTTTTTGTCTTGCTCCCTCCTTCTTTCTCTCTCTCGCTCTCTCTCTACTTTTACCCTTTCTCTTTCCCTAATTTTTTTCTCTCCATCTTTCCTTCCTTCCTTCCATCCATCTCTATCTATCTGTCCATCTCTGTTTAGGTATGGATGGATGCGGGGACTCAGATCTTCTTCTCTTATGGCATCTGTCTGGGGAGCCTTACCGCCCTGGGCAGCTACAACAAATACAACAACGACTGCTATAAGTGAGCCTCATACACGCACACACACACAGTAGATGATACAACAAACCAAATTCACAAAGTGGTACTAATTTCATCAATTTAGCTCACCAAGACAAATAAAGCAAATTAATAATTTAACCTTTCAATTTTCATCTCATGACTTGGCAAAATTAACCGTAGAACTTGAAGTTGATGAACATTTGCTTTTGAAGGGACTCCCTGGCTTTGTTCCAAATGGCACCCTATTTACTATGTAGTGCACTACTTATGACCCAGTAATAGGGAGACATTTAGGAGGCAGACCCCGACTCCCAGTCCCCCAGTCCCCAGATGTTTTACATAAAGAATGCCTGGAATGACAGGGAAAACACAGAGACCGTACCCCAACTAGAACAAAATCCCACACTGCCTGTTTCCCACACTGACACACAGGTCTTGGCAATTACAAACCCAGGGTCGTGTTCATTAGGGAACATAATGGAAAATGTTTTAAAGCATTTTGTTTTATTGATTAATTCTTCTTTTTTATAGATAGTTTGAAGTCAGTGATTGATTGAGATTGTCTGTTACCTATATTTACTCAGTGATTGATTGTGATTGTCTGTGTTGTTTGCCAGGGACTGTTATTCCCTGTGCCTGCTGAACAGTGCCACCAGCTTCCTGGCAGGCTTTGCCATCTTCTCTGTGCTGGGCTTCATGGCTCAGGAGCAGGGCGTGGACATCGCAGATGTGGCCCAGTCAGGTACATTACAGTTTTCTATGCCAATATACAGTACCAGTCAAAAGTTTGGACACACCTACTCATTCCAGGGATTTTCTTTATTTTTACAATTTTCTACATTGTAGAATAATAGTAAAGACATCAAACTATGAAATAACACATGGAATCATGTAGTAACCAAAAAAGTGTTAAACAAAATATATTTTATATTTGAGATTCTTCAAAGTAGCCACCCTTTGCCTTGATGACAGCTTTGCACACTCTCGGCATTCTCTCAACCAGCTTCATGAGGTAGTCACCTGGAATGCATTTCAATTAACAGGTGTGCCTTGTTAAAAGTTAATTTGTGGAATGTATTTCCTTCTTAATGCATTTGAGCCAATCAGTTGTGTTGTGACAAGGTAGGGGTGGTATACAGAAGATAGCCCTACTTGGTAAAAGACCAAGTCCATATTATGACAAGAACAGCTCAAATAAGCAAAGAGAAATGAAAGTCCATTATTACTTTAAGACATGAAGGTCAGTCAATCAGGAAAATTTAAAGAACTTTGAAAGTTTCTGCAAGTGCAGTCACAAAAACCATCAAGCGCTATGATGAAACTGGCTCTCATGAGGACCACCACAGGAAAGGAACACCCAGAGTTACCTCTGCTGCAGAGGATACGTTCATTAGAGTTAACTGCACCTCAGATTGCAGCCCAAATAAATGCTTCACAGAGTTCAAGTAAGAGACACATCTCAACATCAACTGTTCACAGGAGACTGCGTGAATCAGGCCTTCATGGTCGAATTGCTGCAAAGAAACCACTACTAAAGGACACCAATAAGAAGAAGAGACTTTCTTGGGCCAAGAAACACGAGCAATGGACATTAGACTGGTGGAAATCTGTCCTTTGGTCTGATGAGTCCAAATTTGAGATGTTTATTTCCAACCGACGTGTCTTTGTGAGACGCAGAGTAGGTGAACGGATGATCTCCACATGTGTGTGTCCCACCATGAGCAAGGCACTTAACCCTAATTGCTCCTGTAAGTCGCTCTGGATAAGAGCGTCTGCTAAATGACTAAAATGTAATGTAAATGTATGAAGCATGGAGGAGGTGTGATGGTGTGATGGTGTGGGGGTTTGTAACAAGGCACTTAAGTAATACTGCAAAAGATGTGACAAAGAAATTAACTTTTTGTCCTGAATACAAAGCGTTATGTTTGGGGCAAATCCAACACAACACATCACTGAGTACCACTCTTCATATTTTCAAGCATGGTGGTGGCTGCAACATGTTATGGGTATGCATGTTATGGGCGAGGATTAAGGAGTTTTTTAGGATAAAAATTAATGGAGTACAGCTAATCGCAGGCAAAGTCCTATAGGAAAACCTGGTTCAGTCTGCTTCCAACAGACACTGGGAGATGAATTCACCTTTCAGCAGGACAATAACCTAAATCACAAGACCAAATCTACACTGGAGTTGCTAACCAAGACGACATTGAATGTTCCTGAGTGGCCGAGTTACAGTTTTGACTTAAATTGGCTTGAAAGTCTATTGCAAGACTTGAAAGTGGCTGTCTAGCAATGATCAACAACCAACTTGACAGAGCTTGAAGAATTTAAAATAGAATAATGGGCAAATATTGTACAATCCAGGTGTGCAAAACTCTTAGAGACTTACCCCAAAAGGCTCACAACTGTAATCAGTGCCAAAGGTGTTTCTATCATTCGCAGAGTACGACCCTGCCTTACACAGGAAGCAGCACAGGTCCTAATCCAGGCACTTGTCATCTCCCGTCTGGATTACTGCAACTCGCTGTTGGCTGGGCTCCCTGCCTGTGCCATTAAACCCCTACAACTCATCCAGAACGCCGCAGCCCGTCTGGTATTCAACCTTCCTAAGTTCTCTCACGTCACCCCGCTCCTCCGCACACTCCACTGGCTTCCAGTTGAAGCTCGCATCTGCTACAAGACCATGGTGCTTGCCTACGGAGCTGTGAGGCGAACGGCACCTCCGTACCTTCAGGCTCTGATCAGTCCCTACACCCAAACGAGGGCATTGCGTTCATCCACCTCTGGCCTGCTGGCCCCCCTACCTCTGCGGAAGCACAGTTCCTGCTCAGCCCAGTCAAAACTGTTCGCTGCTCTGGCACCCCAATGGTGGAACAAGCTCCCTCACGACGCCAGGACAGCGGAGTCACTCACCACCTTCCGGAGACACTTGAAACCCCACCTCTTTAAGGAATACCTGGGATAGGATAAAGTAATCCTTCTACCCACCCTTACCCCACCCAAAAAATAAAAAATAAATGTAAAAAATATAAAAAATATTGTAAAGTGGTTGTCCCACTGGCTATCATAAGGTGAATGCACCAATGTGTAAGTTGCTCTGGATAAGAGCGTCTGCTAAATGACGAAAATGTAAATGTAAATGTAACATGTATTGGCATAGGGGGTTGAATACTTAAATAATCAAGATATATTAGTGTTTAATAAATGTTTTTTTTTATTCTTCCACTTTGACATTACAGAGTATTTTTGTGACAGAAAAGTACAATTAAATCCATTTTAATCCCACTTTGTAACAGAACAAAATGTGGAAAAAGTCAAGGGGTGTGAATACTTTCTAAAGGCACTGAATGTGTCTGACTGTGTTGTATGGCTGTGCTTGTCTGACTGTATGTCTGACTGTGTATGGCTGTGTGTGTCTGACTGTGTGTGTTTCTCTCCAGGCCCTGGGCTGGCCTTCATCGCGTACCCTCGGGCTGTAGCCATGATGCCTCTCCCTCAGCTGTGGGCTGTGTGCTTCTTCCTCATGATCATCATGCTGGGGCTGGACACACAGGTGTGTGTGTGCACGCACACACACACTCACACACAAACACACAGGGTCTCTTCCACTCATGCATCCAGTATATAACAAATAATTACAATGTAACAAGCATCAGTATCGACATGCACACGCAGACACACACACAGTATGCAACAGACAAGCATTGCAATGTAACAACCATCTTACACATACCAACCTACCTCGTTCCCCTCCCCCTTCCACCCCCTGTCCAGTTTGTGAGCCTGGAGGCCCTTATGACCTCTGTGACTGACCTCTACCCTACGGTGATCCGGCTGGGTTATCGACGTGAGCTGCTGCTGCTGATGGTGTGTGTCGTCTGCTTCCTGGTTGGCCTGGTCATGGTCACCCCGGTGAGTCTGGTTGGATGGATGAATGGGTGGATGGATGAATGGGTGGGTGGGTGGATGATTGCCTGGCTACCCAGACTCCTTGCTCCGGCCAAACGCTACGCCATGCCCATTGACATTAGTTTCTTCTCTGGAAGTCTGAATCTGAGTACCTCCCCGACCATTCACCGAATGCGAACACATTCAGGGCTGTCTGATTGGTCCAGAAACCAATGGGTTGGGCCAGAGCAAGAGCACACATGGGTAAAGCGGCGGTTAGAAAATGTGTCTTTGGCTTTGATACTCTGATTGGTTAGAGACGATCCAATCGCTGATTACTTTGTAATTGTACAATGCCCCTTGTGTCCCTCCTCACCATAAACAACTTCAATGATGGCAGTCCCAGACTAAAGTATGTAGCGAACGACAGAGCAGCAGAAGAACTTAGTGTGAGTCGTCAGTCTAGGTGGATGGATGGTTGTCTGTTTTACTGGACACATGACTGGCTGGCTAGCTTGGGGGGCTGTCTACATGACTAGCTACATGGCTAGCTGGGTGGCTGGCTGACTGGCTGGCTGGCTGGCTGGCTAGCTGTCTGTCTGTCTGTCTGTCTGTCTGTCTGTCTGTCTGCTTGCCTGTCTGTCTATCTGTCTACATCAGTGTTTCCCAACCTTGGTCTCGAGTACCCCCAACAGTACACATTTTAGTTGTAGCGCTGGACAAACACACCTCATTCAACTCATTGAGGCTTATCCAGGGCTACAATGAAAATGTGTACAGTTGGGTACTCTAGACCAGGGTTGGGAAACACTGGTCTACATGATTGGTTGTCTGTTTGTCTGTCTGTCTATTTGAACTAATGTCCAACTAGTTGACATATTCACATACCGCTAGACACTCTGTTACAATTAGTACATTATCCAAATGTATTCTCCCAATTAAATAATATCCCTCTATCTTTTAATTGTATAGATCTATGACGTGGTGATAAATCTGTGACGTAATGTTCTCTCACTCTCTTTGGATAGGGTGGTCTCTATGTGTTCCAGATCTATGACCACTACTCCTGCAGTGGGGCCAGTCTGCTGCTCCTGTCCATCTTCCAGTCAGTGGCTGTGGGCTGGGTTTACGGTGAGTCCAGAGGTTGTGCACAATAAATACCTTATCACAACCTTAACACAACATCATTCACCCTAATGTACACTTAACATTGAACACACCCTCTGATGGGTGCCTCGAAACACAGTAATTTCTTTCTTTCTTACTTTTATCTATATATCTCTCTATGGCTGTCTCTCTCAATTGTGCAATTACACACAAAGTGAGCCGCCGGTGGTGTTGTTTAACTATGCACAAATCTTGTACGTCCTCTCCCCTTACCTTCCATATTTCTATTCAGGTCAACAGTATATGAATCTGGAGTAGTCTATTGTGAGCTGCAGACATTCAGTGTGATCTGGAGTGTAGTGGAGACAGAGCCAGCGCCAGCCCTATTAATTAGTCACTGTCTCCCCAGCCCCTAAATCTTCCCGCTGAACGTGTCGCCACACAGTCTCAGCCATGGGGCCCTGGGAAGCCCACAGTAGCTGCCTCAGATACTAACACACAAAAACATTAGACAAAGAAAAGCTCAGGCATGAATCTCCCTTAGATGCTAACGCTAAGTCGCTAACACAGAAAAACTCAGGTGACAGAAAAACCTGAGCATCAATCTGCCTCGAACGCTAACATACTAACGTTCTAACGCTAACATCCCAAAAACTCCAGACACACAGAAAAGCCTGTGCATAGATCTGCCTCAAATGCTAACACTAATGCTAACACTAAGTCTCTAACATAGACAAGCCAGGGTGTAAATCTGCAGATAGTCTACAGTGGAGCTGTAGAGGGATTTTGGGTGTTCTACTTTAATTTGTTTCCATGTAAGTTGAGAGTGTAAGAGGCAATTGTTGTTTTACGATAAGGGCCAGAGCCAGGAGGTAGAGACACAGGGGCTGTAGATAGGAATGATGATGGGGACTGGCGCAGTCTGTGTGAGGTGGGAACCTGTCTGCTCTGGTGGATTCCTAAGCAGTGGGAACTGTGTGTGTGTGTGTGTGTGTGTGTGTGTGTGTGTGTGTGTGTGTGTGTGTGTGTGTGTGTGTGTGTGTGTGTGTGTGTTTGTGTGTGTGTGCGTTTAGCGTCAAACATGCGTGCCTACAGTGCATTCGGAAAGTATTCAGACCCCTTCACTTTTTCCACATTTTGTTATTTAACAGCCTTATTCTAAAATGGATAAAATTGTGTTTTTCCCTCATCAATCTACACACAATACCCCATAATGACGACGCAAAAACTGGTTTTTATAGAATTTTGCTAATGTATAAAAAATAAAAAAAACAGAAAGATGACATTTACATAAGTATTCAGACCCTTTACTCAGTACTTTGTTGAAGCACCTTTGGCAGCGATTACATTCTTGCTACAAGCTTGGCACACCTTTATTTGGGGAGTTTCTCCCATTCTTCTCTGCATATCCTCTCAAGCTCTGTCAGGTTGGATGGAGAGCGTCGCTGCACAGCTATTTTCAGGTCTCTCCAGAGATGTTCGATCAGGTTCAAGTCCAGGCTCTGGCTGGGCCACTCAAGGACATTCAAAGACTTGTCCCGAAGCTACTCCTGAGTTGTCTTGGCTGTGTGCTTAGGGTCGTTGTCCTGTTGTAAGGTGAACCTTCGCCCAAGTCTGAGGTCCTGAGTATTCTGGAGCAGGTTTTCATCAAGGACCTCTCTGTACTTTGCTCCATCTTTGCCTCGATCCTGACTAGTCTCCCAGTCCCTGCCGCTGAAAAACATCCCCACAGCATGATTCTGCCACCACCATGCTTCACCATAGGGATAGTGCCAGGTTTCCTCCAGACGTGATGCTTGGCATTCAGGCCAAAGTGTTCAATCTTGGTTTCATCAGACCAGAGAATCTTGTTTCTCATGGTCTGAGAGTCCTTTAGATGCCTTTTGGCAAACTCCAAGTGAGCTGTCATGTGCCTTTTACTGAGGAGTGGCTTCCGTCTGGCCAGTCTACCATAAAGGCCTGATTGGTGGAGTGCTGCAAAGATGGTTGTCCTTCTGGAAGGTTCTCCCATCTCCACAGACAAACTCTGGAGCTCTGTCAGAGTGACTATCGGGTTCTTGGTCACCTCCCTGACCAAGGCCCTTCTCCCCCCGATTGCTCAGTTTGGCCGGGCAGCCAGCTCTAGGAAGAGTCTTGGTGGTTCCAAACTTCTTCCATTTAAGAATGATGAAGGCCACTGTTCTTGGGGACCTTCAATGCTGCAGAAATTTTTGGTACCCTTCCCCAGATCTGTGCCTCGACACAATCATGTCTCGGAGCTCTACGGACAATTCCTTCGACCTCATGGCTTGGTTTTTGCTCTGACATGAACTGTCAACTGTGGGACCTTATATAGACAGGTGTGTGCCGTTCCAAATCATGTCCAATCAATTGAATTTACCACAGGTGGACTCCAATCAAGTTGTAGAAACATCTCAAGGATGATCAATGGAAACAGGATGCACCTGAGCTCAATTTCGAGTCTCATAGCGAAGGGTCTGAATACTTATGTAAATGTGCAAAAATCTCTAAAACCCTGTTATCCCTTTTTTCATTATGAGGTATTGATGAGGAAAAAAGTTAATTTAATCCATTTTAGAATAAGGCTGTAACGTAACAAAATGTGGAAAAAGGGAAGGGGTCTGAATACTTACCGAATGCACTGTATATAGGCCCAGGGAGAGTTGAGGTAGGCATGCTTTACATCCCTGTGGAGAGCTGTGAAATTGGGTTTGACCAAGGTCGTTTAGACTGCGGTCAGGTCTCCAGTGGGTCCTCTATGGTCGTTACGACCGTGGGATTTAAAGGTGGTCTATTTAGGACCTTAGACAATATCCTGTTCTACGGTTCTACGGTCTTATATGGGTTTGTGCTCTGATTTAAGTGGTTTGGCGTCTCTAGGACCATTTTCTAGCTTTCAATTACTGGTCTTCAAGATTGTGCCTGGACTTCAGACTGACCTTGTATGGTCCTTTCAATTCAGAACCATGGTTCAACCATTGTTGTGGTCAGAACCAGGCCTTGACCACAGAACCACGTAATAACCCTCGCCCTGTTCCTTAGGGCCTGACAGGTTCAATGACAACATTAAGCACATGATTGGCTACAGCCCGCTGCCCTTCTTCAAGCTGTGCTGGCGCTACCTGACACCAGCCATGTGCACGGTGAGTGACCTTTAACCCTTGACCCCTGTGTGTGGGAGGAGTCCTGTGAACTTCACATATCCCAATTGTGTCTGTCATTGGATATCTGTGTATACATGTGAGCAATTGTGTGAATTATTTGGTTACCTTTTTTGCAGAATCTAGTTGTTGTGACTTTTCTCTATACATTTCTTACCCTATAAATGGATCAATTTTGAATCAGACTGATACACTGGTCCAAGATGAATCCATTAGGTCATATTCAGACAAGCAATGTGTGTGTGCAACTCTCTTTCTCTGTCTCTCTCTCCAGGCAACGTTTGTGTTCTCCTTGGTGTGCTGGTCCCCTCTGTCCCTGGGGAAGGGCGTAGCAGCCCCGGGGTGGGCCACAGCCCTAGGCTGGCTACTCACCCTCTCCTCTGTTTCCCCTGCGCCCATCTGTGCGCTCTACGCGACTGGCCACCACCCCGGCAGCCTAACACAGGTCAGTCACACAGTGACATTTTTTACACCAACAACCAACTACTACACTTGGCCTTACCATAACCCTGACTCTCACATTAACTGTTACTCTTGCCCCTACCGTCCAACACTGCACTATGTGGACTGACTCTACACTTACTTACCTCCATCTCCCCTGTGACTTACCCTATGATTATACAAGACATTAGTTAGTGTGCCTTGAAAATAACTTGTACCTTCCCATCATGCTATAGTGACTAGGTTGGCCAGTAAGTCAGTGCAGAAGACTGTACTAAGCATATAAGACATACTGTACAGTGCATTAAGGCATATGTTGTGTGTGACTAACAACCCGTCCATCTCTCCTGTTGCCTGTAGCGTTTCCGCCGGCTGTGTCGTCCTGCCCCCAACTCCAATTTGGCCCTGGACCACCGGACCACCTCTCTCACCTTTGACACCTGTCTGGCTCTCACCGCCCGAGAAACCCAAGGAGCCAATCGCAGACGTGATCTAGGAACGACCTCCCTGGGTTTAGCCAATGATACGGTCTCACGGTTTCTGCGCACCAATGGGACAGATCGGAATCGGGGATCAAGGGATGTTTCTATGGAGATGGGAAGGCCTCTGCCCCTCTGTTGTGTCCTCACAGATAAATGGAGACAGGATGGTGGTTGAAACTGTGATGGAATCCAGTTGTATGCTATTGGGCCTGGGATACGTGGACTTGGCTTAGTGACATGCCCCTGACTGTGTGTGTTTTTGTGAATGAAGGAGAAGGGGAGGGGGGAAAGAGAGGGAAAGGGAGGGAGGGATAAAAGCCAGTCCCAAATCGCTCCCTATTCCCTCCACCTTGGCCCTAACCCCTCATCTGAAGGTTCTGGATAGGTGTAAGCAGTGTAGTAATAAAGCTTCCGCCATATTGCTTCCACCTTACACATCTGCAAACGTTGGGGCCAATGGGAAGGTTAGGGATCGAATTGTGACCGGCTGACTGTGTAGAGAAGGGATGGGAGTGAGGGAGGAGTAGAGCGAGACAAACACTTTTATATTTATATGTGATCATGGGACTGACATTAATGAGCTGCTGTGTGACACAGATCATTACCTCATCATAATTTCAGTCAGACTAGCCAATGGTTTCTGACTGGACTATTTAGATCAGACTGATTGGGTCTGAAATGGCACCCTATTCCCTATATAGTGCACTACTACTTTTAACCAGGGCCCATAGGGCTGAAACTGTTTACAGAAAATGAGAAATCTCCTCTGGATTGGAAGTAGTGAAAATAAATAAAAATATCATACCGTAAAGGATATTTTCTCCTTTTTGCTATTTATTGTGTTGAACAATGAAATAATGAAACAAGTAAAATGAATGCAATAGTACCATGTTGAAAACATAAGTAATAATCAGAGACATATTATACACTGAGTGTACGAAACATTAGGAACACCTGCTCTTTCCATGACATAGACTGACCAGGTGAATCCAGGTGAAAGCTATGCTCCATTATTGATGTAACTTGTTTAATCCACTTAAATCAGTGTAGATGAAGGGAGGAGACAGGTTAAAGAAGGATTTTTAAGCCTTGAGACAATTGAGACATGGATTGGGTATTTGTGCCATTCAGAGGGTGAAAGGGCAAGACACAATATTTAAGTGCCTTTGAACGGGGTATGGTAGTAGGTGCCAGACGCACCGGTTTGAGTGTTTCAAGAACTGCAACGCTTCTGGGTTTTTCACGCTCAACAGTTTCCCGTGTGTATCAAGAATGGTCCACCACCCAAAGCACATCCAGCCAACTTGACACAACCGTGGGAAGCATTGGAGTCAACATGGGCCAGCATCCATGTGGAATGCTTTCGACCCCTTGTAGAGTCCATGCCCCGACTAATTGAGGCAAAAGGGGGTACAACTCAATATTAGGAAGGTGTTTTGTACACTCAGTGTATAGTAGGAACTCCGACATACGAACATGTCTGGAATGGAGGTTGTTCGGAACACTGAAATGTCCGTAACTTTGAAATTCACTTACAAAACGCATTATAGAATATATTGATTTTATATATTTTTATAGAAAATATTTGTTCCAGAAAATATATATATATATTTTTTTTTTACATGTGTTTTCTAATCATTTATCCAGATACTGTAATATCTGATGTGTTTTTTAGACCATGTAAGCAACATTTACGTTTTACAGAAGTTCCCAGTTTCATATTGCCTGTTTGGTTGATTGGTCTATCTGTAATTCCGAGGCTCGTATCTTTGAAGTTCTACTGTATATAATCTAATTGCATAATGTAAGAGCTTCACAATCATGTGAAAAGCGCTGGGACTATTACTTGTTCTACAGTATGTGACAACTGTGACTAATCATGATCCAATGTGTTCTATTTTACTTCTCAAAGCTGCTGGAAACGTACACTGTCATCTCGGTTTACAAATTGTGAGCCATGGATATGGCTCTTTTATTTCATTAAGATGTTTCTTTGTTTACTTTCTCATTGAAATCATGATTTTTTTTTAAACATGCTTGTGTTGTATTAAACGAGTGTGTGCATACATATGTGTTTGTGTGTGTGACTGCCTGTGTGTGTGTACAGAAGGCTGTGTTCCTCCACAGAGTATCAAGTTTTAATGTCACACGCACAAGTACAGTGAAATGCCTTTCTTGCTAGCTCTAAACCCAACAATGCAGTAATCAATAACAATGTAATACTAAAAATAACATAAGGTAGAACAAAAACACACAATAAATAGAAATAAGAAGAACATGAGAAAGTGAGTAAGCATACTATATACAGGGTCAGTCAGTTCCAGTACCATATTTACAATGTGCAGGGATAATGGAGTGTTAGATATGTATAGGTCAAGGGTGGCTAGGCATCAGGATATATGATAAACAGAGTAGCGGCAGAGTATATGATGATTGTATGTGAGTGGGGTGTGTGTGACCATATTATGTGTGTGTGAGCAAATGATGAAGTGAGTGTTACGTGTGTGTGTTGGAGTGTCAGTGTGCGTGAGTGTGAAGGGCCCTGTGAGTGTGCAAAAAAGGGTCAACTCAGTGTGTATAGTCATTTTGTTAGCTATTTAGCAGTGTCATGGCTTGGAGATAGAAGCTGTTCAGGAGACTGTTGGTGTTAGACTTGATGCACCGGTTCCACTTGCCGTGCGGAAGCAGAGAGAACTGTCTATGGCTTGGGTGGATGGAATCTTTAACGATTTTCAGGGCCTGCCTTTCACCACCTGATATAGAGGTCCTGGATGGCAGGGAGCAAGGGCCCCAGTGAGTCCTATTTCACTGGCGTAGGTACGTTACCTCTGTGACCTAGGTCCTAGGGGACATCCTGTACTTGTCACCTACCCCCCCTGGCTGCCACAGCAACAGATGACAGAAGAGAGAGCGCCTCTGAACAGGCACACCACACTTCAGAGCGAGAGAGTGAGAGATAGTCAGGGAGAGAGAGAGAGCGCGATGAAGAGATGGATGGGCTCCTTTAGAAAGGATCAAAGCCAACTTGTCATCTATCACTCGAGAACAAATGTTGTGATTCTCATTATTATGCCAACGTTCTTTATCTGATTTATTTTTATCCCAGCGGGCATTAGTAGTCTATTATGCATGAGAGAGGGAGAGCGTGTGTGAGGAAAAGAGAGTGTGTGCAGCCCTAATGGCGCCCTATTCCTTACATAGTGTGCTAAGTAGTGCACTATATAGGGAATAGGGTGACATTTGGGACACAGACAGAAAGTCATCGAGATGAAGAGCTGTGCCCGGGGAATTCTGGAACCATCCACCATCACTTAGCCAGTTGGTTATGTAAAAGAGTCCGGTGTCAATTAGCTGTATTGGATTCCCCCACAGCAGGCGACCATAGAACTGGGTTGTCCCTGCTCCACACGTGTCTATGCACGCGTGGTAATGCACATGTTGTTTTAGTGGTGAGTATTTTAGATACTCTGGGACTCCTGTGCACAACGTGCAATCTATCACTATTTCACTGGGCCATTGAACTGTATATGGTACTAGTGTGTGTGTGTGTGTGTGTGTGTGTGTGGGAGATGAGGGGGTGGTTAGTTCCATATGATTCCCTGGCATACATCTTCTGTTTGAGCTGATCACGATTAGAAATGATCCAGTGTGTGTGTGTGAGATAGAAGGAATGAAAGAGAGAGAGAAACATATTGGAGGATGTGTGGCAGATGCAGTTTGTCCATGCCCAAGCGCTATACTGTATGAGTGTTTAGGTTGTCTTTGTAACCCACCCACCTCCTTTTCCTTTTCTATCCCTTTCCTACCCTCTCTCCCCTTCCATATAGTTTTTGCCATTATCACCAGTTGCTTTATAAGTTGTTCTTTGTGTAGCAAATCACACGATTTTGTGTAAGCAAACACAAAAAAATATTACCTGCAGCAGCATTGACTGTCGTTGGTTTACATGTAGTTGTAAAATGCACATGTATTCTGAATTCACCTCAGTGGTTTACAATGTATTTATACTTTTTTTTTTTTCATTTGTCAAATGTGTTGCTTGTGAAATCACCAGAAATATTTTAGTCATTTAGCAGACACTCTTATCCAGAGCAACTTACATGAGCAATTAGGGTTAAGTGCATTGCTCAAGGGCACATCGACAGATTTTTAGTCGGCTCTGGGATTCAAACCAACAACCTTTCAGTTACTTTCCCAACTCTCTTAACCGCTAGCGTACCTGCCGCCATCCAGGGTTTATACACATCATTGGGTCTGATACACCTCAGCTGTCAGGGGGAGGAGAAAGTTGTGATTAACTCAGGAAATGTATTATTCATAGAATTCAAATTCATTACAATGCATTTATTTTTGTTTGTTTATCATCGAGAGGGGCATAACGTGACAGTTTTCTTTGTTGCTTTTCTGGATTAAGTACACTTCCGGAATGGACCCTTTCATTTTCCATGTAATGTGGCAGGTAGACGTTTATTAGTCTTGTCCTTGATGCAGAACAGAGCAATTTCTGCTAGATGAGCCAGCTGCAAAGTCAAAATTGGCTAAATTGTAAAATTCATGAAAACAAACATTTGCTTTGTTTATTTTTTGGGGTTTAAAATCCGATGTAATGACTTTGTGGCTGTGTCAGCTAGTGACCACTCTGCAGAGCTGCCTCCAGAATAAGATTCATTAGGAAAAAAGCTAACCTGCTGTAATGCGGGGGGCATTGGTTGTGTCGGTCATGCATGTGGAGGTGTGAGAGGGGGAGAGGCTTAGGGTGGCAGTCAGCACATGGTGTTCTGTTTAATGTTTTGGCCATGCTTAGAAGTCCACCCACACACAACCACTTTCTCGCTCTCGCTCTCTCTCTCCTCTCTCTCTCATACTAGGCCACAGTATTACTGGATTAGTACAACAAGGGACATCTCAGGATTTTAGAGGGGGAGGATGGGCGCTCGGGTTCACCCACACAAAAATGCACATTTATTGATAACCTAACGTTTGCCCTTTCTCAAGCGGACAAATGGGGACTGGTGGGTTGGAGGGAGTGTGGTTGTGTGGGACCAGAAGTCCCCACAAGAATAGTAAATGAACAACATTTGACCAACTGGGGACATTTTGTTGGTCCCCACAAGCAGTGGTGTAAAGTACTTAAGTAAAAATACTTTAAAGTACTACTTAATAGTTTTTGGGGGTATCTGTACTTTACTTTACTTTACTATTTATATTTTTGCCAACTTTTACTTTTACTCCTAAAGAAAATTATGTACTTTTCAGTCATTTAGCAGACGCTCTTATCCAGAGCGACTTACAGTTAGTGCATACATTATTTATTTTTTTCATACTGGCCCCCGTGGGAATCGAACCCACAACCCCTGGCATTGCAAGCGCCATGCTCTACCAACTGAGCTACACGGGGCTACACGGGACTTTTACTCCATACATTTTCCCTGACACCCAAAAGAACTTTTGACAGGAAAATGGTCCAATTCACACACTTATCAAGAGAACATCACTGGTCATCCCTCCTGACTCACTAAACACAAATGCTTTGTTTTAAAATTATGTCTGAGTGTTGGAGTCTGCCCCTGGCTATCCGCCAATAAATAAATAAAATAAAATGTTGATTAATATAAGGAATTTTAAATGGTTTATACTTTTACTTTTACTTTTGATACTTAAGTACATTTGAGCAATTCCATTTACTTCTGATACTATATTTAAACCAAATACTTTTAGACTTTTACTCAAGTAGTATTTCACTGATACTTGAGTCATTTTCTATTAAGGTATCTTTACTTTTACTCAAGTATGACAATTGAGTACTTTTTCTACCACTGCCCACAAGGTCAAATGCTATTTCTAGGGCGTTTAGAGTTAAGGTTAGAATTAATGTTAGGGTTAGAATTAGGTTCAGGGTTAGGAGCTAGGGTTAGTTTTAGGGTTAGGGTTAGGGTTAGGAGCTAGGGTTAGGGTTAGGAGCTAGGGTTAGGGTTAATGTTAGGATTATGGTTACGGTTAGGGTTAGGGTTAGGTTTACGGTTAGGGGTTAGGGAAAATTTGATTTTGAATGGGACTGAATTGTGTGTCCCCACAAGGTTAGCTTTACAACACTGTGTGTGTGTGTGTGTGCGTGTGTGCGTGTGTGGGTGCTTGTGTGTGTGTGTGTGTGCGTGTATGGGTGCGTGCGTGGGTGTTTGCGGCTAAACAGAAGGAAGTTTCCATATCTCCTTCCCTCTCTCGCTCTCTCTCTCTCTGTGTGTTTTGATGACTCCTATGGGAAAGCACTGTTCTGTGACTCAGCCACCAGTAAACTAGTAAACAAACACAGAGCTGGAGATGCATGAAGAGTCACACTTCCCCTCTGAGAGTTTGGCCCTAGACTGCTATGTATGCATCAGCTCTCTCCAAACACACAGGCATGACACCCCCTGGCACACACACACTTCCCTGAAGACACAATCTATTGCCAAGACACACACACACTGACAGTCCCAAAACAGTCCCTCCTCATGGACCTGGGACTGAACTCTTCCCTATACAACTAAGTCCTAGACTTCATGAAGGGCCGCCCCCCAGGTTGTGAAGGTAGGCAACATAACCTCTTCGACTCTGATTCTCAACACAGGTGCCCCACAAGAGTGCATCCTCAGCCCCTCCTGTACTCCTTGTATACCCACGACTGCGTGGCCTCACACAGTTCCCCGGGGGCGAGGAGCACAGCAGAGCGCACAGCAGAAGATGGTGAACGCAGTTCTCCAAACGTGCCTCTCCACCCTCACTGGGAAGTCGGCGCAAGAGGTCGGTTTCGCGCGCCAGGCACGTGGAGCTCCTGCTGGTCGCAAACAAGTCCATGAGAAGGAGAAGGGGCTGGAGGTGTCCAAGAACGCAGCCGCCACGCTCAAGAGCTTCTGCAAGTGGCAGAACCAGCAGAACCCACTGGACGACGACAACCAGCACCACCACGATGCCACCATCCTCTTCCCCTCCTGTACTCCTTGTATACCCACAACTGCGTGGCCTCACACAGTTCCCACTCCATTATCAAGTTTGCTGATGACACAAGAGTAGTAGGTCTGATTACCAACAATGACGAGATGCCCTACAGGGTGGAGGTAGGCACTCTGATGGCGTGGTGCCAGGTAAACCACCTCTCCCTCAACATCAGTAAAACAAAGGAACTGATTGTGGACTTCAGGAGGAACCAGGCTGGGCATGCCCCCATACTCATCAACGGGGCCGCCGTGGAGACAGTCAAGAACGTCAAGTTCCTCAGCGTACACATCTCAGAGGAGCGGAAATGGTCAAACCACATGGACACCGTGGTGAAGAAGACACGACAGCGACTCTTCGACGTCAGGATCCTGAAGAAATACCTCCCGCACAGAAAGAGAAAGACGTGTGCTCAGCATTGTGAACATAGGACAGGACACACACACCTTTTTGAGACAGTTGAACTGTGAGAACTTCTATTCTGAAAATTCCATAAATTATCCATCTCTACAGTTGTACAATTCTGACTTCAGACACTCTCCAGCCCACTGTTACAGTTTCCCCTTCAATTATTAAAAGAGCCACACTTAGAACCTTTAAAAATAACAGGCAGGTGTTAAATACACCATTTAAATGCTGAGATAGAGTGCTATTTTCTATTTGGCCTACTATAACAAGAACGGAAGCTTATGAGTTGTGGTGGTGGCTGGTGTTGTTGTTATTGTTGACATTGTGTGGCTGCTAGTAGTGATGATGTCACGCTTGAGTGAAATGACCTCCAATAGACCCACACAGAGACCAGAGTGAATGCCCCTGCTCCCATCGCACAAAAGCCGTTATTCTGTACAGTGAGTAGGCTAAACCCGCGGGCGACTGGGGTATCTGGAGCGTTGTAGCATAGCGCTGGTTTTCTATAGCAGTCCATAGAGTGACTCCTTGTGACTGTAAATGACGGCACGTTTTTTTTTTATATCTCCTTCCAAAACACGAGTGTATTTTTTTCAATCTCACAAAGGAAGAAGATTTTGAGGGATGACCCCTTCGAATTGAACCCTTGCGCGCGATCATATTTAGACGACACACATGCTCGCGCGTTTAAAAAAGGCACACGACATACACTGCTACGCTCTTGCTGTCCCAACTAGTGGGAAGGCTGAAGATGGGTGACATTACAGAAAAATGCTTTGTTCTAGTACTCCTTTACACTCCTGTTTGCGTCTCGGCGCCGGGGACAGGGCCAAAAAGTGGAGTTGAGTGGGGCGGCAGACTCCGAAGCCTCCCTGCACTTGACTTTGCTTTGATTTCGGCAGACACGAGAACGCAGCAGAGAGAGAGACGATGGGGGTGGTGTGGAGAGTGAGTGCAAAGGGGCAGGACTTTTTTTCTCTCCTCTATTAAGAGGAAACTTTGTGTTTTGTTCTCCAAGTTCAGCTCAGTCCTCAAGCCGGTTTCTCCGCTGGTCCTTTCTTCCATCTCCGCTGTGTATTTTCTTCCATTCCCTCCGATGCCTTAATTTTTCTGCGTTTTTACACTTTTCATGGAAATTCTGGATATCGAGACCATGCGCATTCAAACGGGACCTGTTCTGAAAATTGTTTGTTCTTCGTTTCCATGACTGTTTTAGTTGGAATATAAATGTTTCACCGTGCACTGCTTGTTTTGGGGTAAAGATGACCGGTGTCTTTTGTGCTTTTGCTGGAGGCATGTTGGTGTTTCTTTTGCTGTGCATCGTGGAGTTGCATACGGGCTGCGATGCCGTGCTCGCCGCGGGTCTCACCACTTTCAGGGCTTTCGCTCCACCTGCAAAAGAGGGTGTTATGCAGAACGTCGATCGGATTTACCATGGGGGTGGGAAGGTTGGTTACCTGCTCTACATGGATGGGAGAAGGTTTCAGTTAGATATGGAGAGGGATGAGTCCATTTTGTCACATCACTTCAGTCCGAAATATGTGATGAACCTGATGGGGGCGGGAGAAGGCGCCGCGCCTTTGAACCGGGAGTGTGTTTACCGGGGAACCGTGGACTCCAACCCCGAGTCCCTGGCGGTTTTCAGCCTCTGTGGTGGGGGTCTAGAGGGCTTTTTTCGCGTTGGAAACACGCGCGCTACACAATCACCCCCTCATCCGAACCAAGGGACACGATAACGACGAGCGTTCGCTGCAGGACAAGGCTGCGGAGAGCGCCCTCCACTACTTCACGCGGGAGAGCTTCAGCTTCGAAGCCATGCCTGTGAGCGAGAGCTGTGGGACCAAGGGAGGGCGCGGGGCGCATGGATGCATCGAGGAAACACCATCGTAAGGGCCGAGGGAAAGGAAACGCGACCGGCACGATGTCACCCTGGACGGGGGCAAGGAGCGCAGAAGATGGTGGACACAGTTCTCCAAACGTGCCTCTCCACCCTCACTGGGAAGTCGGCGCAAGAGGTCGGTTTCGCGCGCCAGGCACGTGGAGCTCCTGCTGGTTGCAGACGAGTCCATGTCCAAGAAGTATGGCGAGGACCTGCACCACTACCTGCTCACGCTGGCCTCCATCGCTTCCAAGTTGTACAGCCATGCCAGCATCGAGAACCCCATCCGTCTGTCCGTTGTGAAGGTGGCCATCGTCACGGAGAAGGGAGAAGGGGCTGGAGGTGTCCAAGAACGCAGCCGCCACACTCAAGAGCTTCTGCAAGTGGCAGAACCAGCAGAACCCACTGGACGACGACAACCAGCACCACCACGACGCCGCCATCCTCTTCACCAGGCAGGTAAATAAATAAAGAAACCCATAGAGTCCGACTCGCACTCCCCCCCATCACCTGGCCAACACACACATACCACTGCGCGCCAGGGCCATTCCCTTCCCACTCACCGGACTAGAGCGCATTTTACACTCAGGTGTTACGCCAAGCATGACGCCAGTGTTTGTTGTTATTATGGTACTGCATGCGTTTCTGTACTCGTACCTGTTATTCAGGAGAGTCATTTGGAACCAAAATATGTTTATTACATTGTTGTTATCAAGCGGAAATCTGCTTCGGTTTAGTGTTACCAAATTGAGGGCGTGTGCCTCTCTCTCTCTATTTCTCTCTCTGTGTCTTGCACACCCTCCCTCCTCTCTGTGGGCTCTCGCGCGTGTCTTATAAAAGAGCGTTTCCTCCGCTTGTGTTTTTCTGGGCAGCCTCCTCTGTCTCAGACTCTCCCAGTCCCCTGACAACCAATGTCTCGAGCCCTTGTGATCTCTCGCACCAGCTGCGCACGCACATTCTTCCAGGGTTGAAGGGATGTAGTTTAAATCAGCTGCTGGTTAGAGTTCAGAATGTTTCTCTCAACCAGAAACCGCAGCGACTTCAGCCCTATGTATTTCTTCCTTCATTTTTTCCTTCAATTTTTTCCCCCCTACATTTTTTCTCTGAGCAGAGCTGGGGCTGTCAAAAAAGCAACCACATCTACCCCTCTGAAAACCAATAGCCTACATTGACCAAGACCACACTCGTTTATACAAGATCTCATGGTTTTACCAATTTAACTTCAGATTCTGACCTATATCCAAGCTTCTCCAAACATCAAATTTCGAAGTTGCTCCAAATGTCAAATTTCGAATTGTTTTTGGCACCCTGAGTTGACTCCTCCTGCTCAGCATCTTTCCATTTCTGCAAACATTACATTTCGAAGTTAATGGTTTTGGATAGGGTTAAAACATTAGGCCTTCATTCCAAATTGTTAAATTAAGGGTTAAAATTAGTGTCTACCACAGAGATTGAACATATGACCAATGGATCCAAATCATGGGATTATGATGGTAATAGCGCTCACTGTTGCCCCCTAGTGGCCAGTTGTGAAGGCATTTCGGAAGTCCTCAGGACATGGACATACCTCCAATTTCCGAAGTCAATCTTGAGCACACACACACATATATCTAAAAACAACTAAGCTCTGTGCATTTTTCACCCCTCTGGTGTGGTTTCTTAGTCCGTCGGCTGTGGTTGAGGTGTCAGGTGTCTTTCTTGCCTCAGGATTGTGGTGCGTGTAATGAAATAATGCAAGGTCTTGTGCTAGAGACGGGTGCCAAAACCAGGGAATACCGAGGTAACTTATGTTGGCACCGGTGCCCGGGTGGATCCTGTTGCCAGCGCCACGTGAGCATACCTGGGCTTGGCAGGTTGGCAGAGCACGGTGTGCCAACTATTACCACCACCACCTGCATGGTCATGGACCTCCCACCCACTTGGCAGTGCATCCCCTCTGTGTCACCTGCGGGGTTAGGGGTGGCATGGTTGGCACAGTGGTTGGCACAACGGGCACGGAGATACCTGGCGCTGGCACTACCCAGGGGCAAGTGTCAGGTCATAACAACAGTAACAACTCCATAGCATAACAACATAATAACACCTGCAAGGTGTTTGGAGTGGGTCATGACTTATCAAAAGGTCAAAGGTCAGTGAACCCCCTCAGCCAATAGGATTTGAACTCTGATTCCGTGATTGGCTGTAGTGTTAGATCACTGTATCTTTAAAACACAACCCTTCCATTCAGTTGTCTTTCATTGCTGTAGCTTGTTATCAAAGAAGTCAGTGTCGTAGTTTGGGTGAGTCACGCTCATTCAATGGAAGTCAAATCCATAATCAGACTGCATTCTCACAGTCAGAGACGAGACCCATCCATTCTTTAGCGATGTAGAGGGGGGAGTTTATTGGAACATGGGGTTATTCATGCATGGGTCCAATTACTCCAGTCCCAACACCCCCCGTGTCCTGAGTGAGCTGACCCGTGTGCCATTGTCACCGGGCTCTTTGCATGCCGCACCAGGACAGAACAAGAGACACATTGAGGGGACTCTGTGTGTGTATGCATTTATATGTGTGTGCATTTGTGTGTGCGTGGGTGCGTGCATGCGCGTGTGTGTGTATGTGCGTGCCTGTGTGTGATTATTAGGTGTTACGTCACAGTGTGACCGGACGCATGACTGCTCTTGCCAGAGTCCAGGACAGTACACAAAGCCTCACTGTGAGGAGAAGAGCTCTCTACTGACAGAACATAGAGCAGGGATCATCGACTAGATTTAGCAGCAGGCCAATTTTTTTCTTGAGCGGATGGTCAGGGGCTGGGACATAATTGTAAATAATTTGTCAACTGCAAATTGACCGCAAGAAGCCCAAACAGATACAACATTTGACTTAAACATAATCATTTCAAACCTTGCTTACATTTGTATACGATCACATACAGTTGAAGTCGGAAGTTTACATACACTTAGGTTGGAGTCATTAAAACTTGTTTTTCAACCACTCCACAAATGTCTTGTTAACATACTATAGTTTTGGCAAGTCGGTTAGGACATCTACTTTGTGCATGACACAAGTAATTCTTCCAACAATTGTTTACAGACAGATTATTTCACTTATAATTCACTATATCACAATTCCAGTGGGTCAGACGTTTAAATACACTAAATTGACTGTGCTTTTAAACAGCTTGGAAAACTGAAGAAAATGATGTCATGGCTTTAGAAGCTTCTGATAGGCTAATTGACATAATTTGAGTCAACTGGAGGTGTACCTGTGGATGTATTTCAAGGCCTACCTTCAAACTCAGTGCCTCTTTGCTTGACATTATGGGAAAATCAAAAGAAATCAGCCAAGACCTCCACAAGTCTGGTTCATCCTTGGGAGCAATTTCCAAACGCCTGAAGGTACCACCTTCATCTGTACAAACAATAGTATGCAAGTATAAACACCATGGGACCACGCAGCCGTCATACTGCTCAGGAAGGAGACGCGTTCTGTCTCCTAGAGATGAACGTACTTTGGTCAAAAGTGCAAATCAATCCCAGAACAACAGCAAAGGACCTTGTGAAGATGCTGGAGGAAACAGGTACAAAGTATCTATATCCACAGTAAAACGAGTCCTATATAGACATAACCTGAAAGGCCGCTCAGCAAGAAAGAAGCCACTGTTCCAAAACCGCCATAAAAAAGCCAGAGTACGGTTTGCAACTGCACATGGGGACAAAGATCATACTTTTTGGAGAAATGTCCTCTGGTCTGATGAAACAAAAAATAGAACCGTTGTGCCATAATGACCATCGTTATGTTTGGAGGAAAAAGGGGGGTTGCTTGCAAGCCGATGAATACCATCCCAACCGTGAAGCACGGGGTGGCAGCATCATGCTGTGGAGGTGCTTTGCTGCAGGAGGGACTGGTGAACTTCACAAAATAGATGGCATCATGAGGAAGGAAAATTATGTGGATATATTGAAGCAACATGTCAAGACATCAGTCAGGAAGTTAAAAGCTTGGTCGCAAATGGGTCTTCCAAATGGACAATGACCCCAAGCATACTTCCAGTTGTGGCAAAATGGCTTAAGGACAACAAAGTCAAGGTATTGGAGTGGCCATCACAAAGCCCTGACTTCAATCCTATAGAAAGTTTGTGGGCAGAACTGAAAAAGTGTGTAGAGCGAGCAAGGAGGCCTACAAACCTGACTCAGTTACACCAGCTCTGTCCAGGAGGAATGGGCCAAAATTCACCCAACTTATTGTGGGAAGCTTGTGGAAGGCTACCCAAAACGTTTGACCCAAGTTAAACAATTTAAAGGCAATGCTACCAAGTACTAATTGAGTGTATGTAAACTTCTGACCCACTGGGAATGTGATTAAATAAATTAAAGCTGGAAATAAATCATTCTCTCTACTATTATTCTGACATTTCACATTCTTAAAATAAAGTGGTGATCCTAACTGACCTAAAACAGGGAATTTTTACTAGGATTAAATGTCAGGAATTGTGAAAAACTGAGTTTAAAGGTATTTGGCTAAGGTGTATGTAAACTTCCGACTTCAACTTTATATCTCTCTATTATGCGTGATAATAATATTTCCTAAATTAAAATCACTTGGAGTTGATTTGCTGGTGTTTTTACAGTTCATGTCCAACAATAACAAAAGTAATACAAAAAAAACGTTAGTTTTTTATTCAGAAAACTTGGGGGGCCTGTCACGCCTTGACCTATAGAACTCTAGTTAGTTTGGTCAGGGCGTGCATGTTTAGTATCTATGTTATGTTTTCTATGTGTAGAATCTAGGTATTGGTTTTCTATGTTTGGCCGGGTGTGATTCCCAATCAGAGACAGCTGTCGCTCGTTGTCTCTGATTGGGGATCATACTTAGGTAGCTCAGTTGCCTACTGTGTTTGTGGGCTCTTGTTCCGTGTATGAGGCTTTTGTGTTTAGCCTGAGGACTTCACGTTACGTTGTTTTGTTGTTTTTGTTCGTGTGTTTATTTTATAAAATAAACATGTATGCATTTCACGCTGCGCCTTGGTCTGACCCGTCCTTCAACGTCCGTGACAGGGCCAAATAAAATTGGCCTGCGGGCATGCCAGTTCACGGAACCCTGACATAGAGAGATAGAAAGAGCCCAGAAAGAATCAACTTGAAATAGCCAAGAAAACATAACTAATTACATGAATATGCAGCATGGAAATATTCAACATAAATATTACATCCTAGAGATGATCATGTTTGTTGTAGACTCTTACTTTGATTGTTCCCTCAGGCACTAGGACATACATGTTTAAGGTTTCCTTATTGCCAGAGAGAGAGGGAGAGAAAGAAAGATAGAGGGGGCTAGAGTGATATAGAGAGGAGAGAGGTAGAGAGGACACCGAGAAAGAGAGAGGGAGCGAGAGTGTGTGTGGACTCTGAGAAAGAGATAGGTAGAGAGAGATGGACAGAGGGAGAACTCTGAGAACGAGAGAGTGTGTATGCAGAGAGCCAAGAAAGCATAGAAATGCTAGGCTACATCTCCTTTTTGTTGAAGGTTACGTATTTGTTGAAGATTAAGGGCACATATTCGCGAAACGTCCCAAAGTAGCACTACTGATCTAGGATCAGATCCGCCCTCTTATTCTTTATGTGAATAATGAGAAGTTCAATTATTGTTGTCTCTATGTTAAAGCACAGTACCCTGCAAATGTCCTTGATAGTTTCAACAGACAGACATGTCACCCCAGTGGTGCGCAGCCCAGTGGCTTGCTCAAACCAATAACACCTAGGTCATTATCACTTTATACACAAAACACACATGACAATCACCTTATGCAGGTGCCGGGTCTGAAAAGTTCATTCATGATCTGTGATGCAGAGTAGCCTATCTCACGCTGTTACTAGGTGGCAATGGCACGTAACAAGATGTTCCTGACCAATCACGTGGACCGAGCGATGGGTCGAAAGTTGAATGGCAGAGTTTATATAAGCATGAAATATAGGACCTGTGAAATACCCCAGTCTGTTATAACAAACAGAGGAGCTATAGGCCTACCTATGGGAGGAGAGGATCGGGAAACTCAGACACCTTAAACACATGCGCGCATGTTCGCACACATGCATACACACACACACACACACTTTAAGCAGACACACAATGTACACACAGTACACACACACAATGTAAAAGCACACACACACACACACTGAATGCAGAAACACTGTAAGCAGACACGCACACACACATACTGTAAACACACACTCTCACACATACACACTCACAACAAACATGAGCGAAGAGGAGAAGAGACAGGAGAGCACATAGGACATGCTCTGTTCAAATCGAATAATACACATGCGTACATACTAAATTCTCCACAGCAAATATGATAGAGTGTGTGCATGTGCACTGGAGTTGGAATGATAGAGTATGGATATATGGATGTTTTGGAAGGGGGTCTGTCTGTTGCTATCTGATTTGTTCAGTAGACAAAACAATGCCATGAACTTAAATGACCAGCTAGCAGTTAAGGTCTGGGACGGTATCCTACCTCTGGAATGACAATCACAGTCTCTCTGATAGGCTGATATGGTTGTATATGAAGGATACTATCATGTTATTGTAAAGGTAACCGCTTAAATGTGTGTCATAGGTCACTGGGCCAGGAGTTTTGTCGGGACCATCGGGGCCTGACTAGCCTAGTACCATTGCCATTTAATAGGCTAATGTCACTCTCACCGATGATTGGCAGGCCATTCATTTCACGGATAATTGACTCTTACATTGTTGACCCTGATTTCTGAGTGACAAGTTGTTGTGGTTAGTCTCTCTGGACTCTCTCCATGATACAGTATTAGCAGTGTTTGTGCGTGCATGCACACTAACGCTACAAACTGACAGTGTGTGTGTCTGTGATTGACACTCTCCTTTACTCAGAGTGGCAGTGTGTTTTTCGAACGCAGCTAGGGTGTGTTCCCCTGGTTGACCCGAGACTCACACACATGCGCGCAGGTGCATGTCACACACACACAAACACACCCTTACTCACTTTCTCACACAGACACACGCAGTCTTCTTATATGATCATCTACTGACCTAAATACCTTACCACCAGTGCTGAGGTTATTTTGCTCATTATTTCCAGAACTGCCCAATCCCTCCATTCTTTCCTCCTCTCTTTTCATTTCCTCCATCCTCCCATCCCTTTCCCCAGGTGTCTGATTCCATAACTTTATTTATCTTGCTCTCTCTTTCTCGCCCTCCCTCTTTCTTTCTCTCGCTCACGCTCTCATATGTCTGTGAAAGCCCCTTAGGAGAAAAGGGAAAATACCAAGCTGAGAACACACTGGAGAGCGGGAGGGAGAGGAGAAAAAAGAGAGACAGAGGGAACATGAGAGAGACAGGGACAGAGTGAAAGTGAGAGAGACAGAGGGAACATGAGAGAGACAGGGACAGAGTGAAAGGGGGAATGGGAGGCAGAGAGAGTTTGGGACAACAAGTTAAAGTGAACAAAAGATAGTGAAAGTGAGAGAGAAAGAGAGACAATGTCCCTCCTGATTGGCTAGTGAAATTAACTCTTTCTACAATGTCCCTCCCGAATGGCTAGTGAGATTAACTCTTTCTACAACAGCGTCCTCGGGACCTCGGGACCCCAAGGGGTGCACATTTTGGTTTTTGCCCTAACTCTACACAGCTGATAAAAATTATCAAAGCTTGATGCTTAGTTGATTATTTGAATCAGCTGTGTAGTGGAGGTCAAAACCCAAAACATGCACCCTTTGGGGTCCGAGACTAGTCTGGAAACCCTGTTCTACAAAATCCCTCCCAATTGGCTAGGGAGATTAACTCTTTCTACAATGTCCCTCACGATTGGCTAGTGAGATGAACTCTTTCTACAATGTCCCTCTCGATTGGCTATTTCATCTGATAGTGACAACGAGGAGTTCAAAACACAACTCTCCATCTACACACACATCAGGGGGCAAAATCTTAACGATAACTAACACAATGCATTTAGTGGAATGCAATCGGACTGGACTGTATTTGACTTTGTTTTTATGTCTCCTTCAGTAAGTAGGGGACTTTCTCTTTTAAGAGTTTCTGTCTAAAGCAACTGTGTCCGAAATGGCACCCTATTCCCTACATAGTGCATTACTTTTGACCAGAGCCCTAAGTAGTTCACCATATAGGGAATAGGCACTAATGGCCCAATGGACCCTGGTCAAAAGTAGTGCACTATGTAGGGAATAGGGTGCCATTTCGGACGCGGTCAGAGTTTGTGTCTAGAGTAAGTGTATGAGGCGTTCCCCCCTGTTGGTCATGTGTTGGAGAGCCCAGAACAGAGAACGAGACGGGTTTGTTCCTAAAGTGTTCCATCCGAAAGCAGTAAATACACACCCCAGAGAGTCTCTCACACACGGCACAGCGGACCTGTCAACATCACTTAACAAGGGATTCATCCTGTCCCCAGGGTGTGTGTGGGAGGGGGGCCTGGGGTGGTGGGTGGGGAGGAGAGGAGTGTGTGTGTGTGTTTGCCCTCGCGCACGCCCCTTATCTCATTCATACATGACACGTGTCCTTTTACATTAAACAATGTACACACTGTATGTATACTGTGAGAGTGTGTGCGTTTGTGTGTGTGCACGCTTGCATGCCTGTGTGTGTCTGTGTGTGCATGCATACTTGTGTGTCTGCATGTGTGTGTCCACGTGCGTGCATGTGTGTGTGTGTTTCTGAGAACGAGAGAGTCGATGGCATAGGGACACAGTGTTTGAGTGACTGATTGATTCCTCTACACAGCAGAGTAGCTTCAATCCCTCTGGGCATCATCTGTATAGATCTGTGTGGGAGCTGGAACACTGGTCAATACACAGTACCTTATAAAAGAGAGAGAGGAGAGAGAGAGAGAGAGAGAGAGAGAGAGAGAGAGAGAGAGAGAGAGAGAGAGAGAGAGAGAGAGAGAGAGAGAGAGAGAGAGAGAGAGGTGAAGAAATAGAGTGAACTCAAAGCATCAACAATTTTGGGTCAAATAAGGTCTATTGACATCTGATCTTCTCTCATTTGTCATCTGTAAGCTATCCAGCTTGTCCTTGCATTGTCTGTGTTTTGGTGTGTGTGAGTCCTACAGTATATGTGTGTGTTCTACCTATACACTAACTTATTTCACCCTTTACACTAACTTATTTCACTAACTCATTTCACCCTTTCCACCAACCCATTTGCTTGTGCCCCCTGTATAGGACCTGTGTGGGCACCTACTCGTGTGACACACTGGGCATGGCCGACGTTGGCACCATCTGCTCACCAGAGAGGAGCTGTGCCGTCATAGAGACGACGGACTCCATGCCGCCTTCACAGTGGCACCACGAGATAGGTGGGCACCGTTCACACACCTGCATACACACATACACACCTGCCATTTTTAGTGTACGCAAGCACATGCAAACACATCCAAACTTTATTGCTATCACTGTCACCAGGGGTCTCTTCATGTCCCCAAGTCCAGAGCAGACTCTGGAAAACGCACAGTACTACATAGAGCCATGACTACATGGAACTATATTCCACATCAAGTAACTCAAGCGAGCAGTAAAATCTGATTTAAGAAAACAGATACAACTACAGTTTATGGAACGAAGCGGACTGTGAAGAGACACAAACACAGGCACACACGCATACGCACACACGCTAACACATGTACATTGTAATGTTGTAATATTGTTGTATTGTGGTATTATACATTTTGTATTGTAGATTTGTAATGATAGAGTAGTGGTGTAATAAAGTGTTGTATGTTGTACTGTTTTATTTATTTTTGTGATGTAGTTGCCTTAATCTTGTTTGGACTCCAGGAAGAGTAGCTGCTGCCTTGGCAGCAGCTAATGGGGATCCTTAATAAATACAAATACAGATACACACTCTCACGAATACAATGCTCATTGTGTAAACAAACACCCCCCCAAAATGATTTGTCTTTCTGTCTGCCTGCCTGTCCATCTCTCTGTCTGTGAACCAAAGGTCACTTGCTGGGCCTGTCCCAGACGACTCCAAGTTCTGCGAAGAGCGTTTCGGCGCCAGCGCGGACAAGCGTCTCATGTCAGTCCATCCTGACCTCCATCGACGCCTCCAAACCCCTGGAGCCGCTGCACCTTCAGCTACCATCACTGACTTCTTTGACGATGGCAACGGTAAGACATGGAGAGGGGGGATGAGAGGAGGAGAGCGGGAAGAATGGCAGGATAGGATAGAGGGGGATGAGAAGAGGAGAGCGGGAGGGAGGAGAGAATGAAATCCAGAAGTATTTTGTGCACTCCAGGCCTAGAGTTGACTAGCCCTGAACTAATGGTTAGGAGGTAACCAAGTCTTAATTGTAAAAGTGAGGAGAATACCTCAATGACTTACTTGGTTAAACATTGAGGGTTGGGCTCACCTACTGTACAGAGTTCATGTGCTGTTGTCTTTGCCAAATTGAATCCAATGTCCCTTCACACCTATCGAGTGGCGGATTAGAATGATCGGAGGTTTGATAAACCAGACAGACAAACAGCCTTTGGCATTGGACACCATGTATACAAAAAAGCAATGCACTGATCTGTCCATCCTCTCATTTTTATATCCTTTCCACTTTCCACTTACCCCTAAACCTTTCTCCTCATTCCATCCTCTCCCCCTCTTCTCCTTTTTCCTCCTCCCCTCTCCCCCTCTACAGCCGAGTGTCTCCTGGACACTCCTCGCCAGCCCATGCTCGGCTCAGAGGAGCTGCCCGGCCAGAGCTACGACGCTGTGCGCCAGTGCCGCCTGGCGTTTGGGCCTGAGTACACAGTCTGCCCGGGCATGGACGTGTGCGCCCGCCTGTGGTGCGCAGTGATACGCCAGGGCCAGATGGTGTGCCTGACCAAGAAGCTGCCCGCCGTGGAGGGCACGCCGTGTGGCAAGGGCCGCATCTGCCTCCAGGGCAAGTGCGTGGACAAGACCCGGAAGAGACACTACTCGGTAAGGACAGGGCGGAGGGTGAGAGGAAGGGAGGGGAGGGAGGGAATGGGAGGCAACAACGCAATAGGATGACAGCATAGACAGAGTGGAAGAGCAGAGTACTACTTTATTATTATTTATTATTCTCTAGAGAGGGAAGGAGGGAAGGAGGAAAGGAGGGGATGGGAAGGAGAGGGAGAGTGTTGAGAGAGGGAATGGGAGGCAAACACCGGATAGGTGCAGTGAAATGTGTTGTTTTACAGGATCAGCCATAGTAGTACGGCGCCCTTAGAGCAAATTAGGGTTAAGTGCCTTGCTCAAGGGCACATCGACAGATGTTCACCTTGTCGGCTCGGGTATTCAAACCAGCGACATTTAGGTTACTCACCCAACACTCTAACGGCTAGGCTACCTGCTGACCAATAGGGTGACAACATAGACAAGTCACTCAATTTATACTACTTGGTGAGAGGAATGAAGGTGTGAGAGAGGGAGGTTTGTAGGGAGAGTGGAGGTAAAGGGGGTTGGGTGTATGGTGGAGTACGGTGAGAGTGCCAACAACAGCAATGAGAGACACTATAACACAAGGAGAGAAGGAATGAGGGAGGGAGTATAGAGAGAGGGAGAGAGAGAATGGGAGGCAGGGATGGAGTTAGGTGAAAGTGTGAATAAGAGCCACAGGAGATATACACTGAGTGTACAAAACATTAAGGACACCTGCTCTTTCAATGACGTAGACTGACCAGGTGAATCCAGGTGAAAGCTATGATCCCTTATTGATGTCACTTGTTAAATCCACTTTAATCATTGTAGATGAAGGGGAGGAGACATGTTAAAGAAGGATATTTTAAGCCTTGAATTGAGACATGGATTGTGTACATGTGTCATTCAAAGGGTGAATGGGCAAGACAAAATATTTAAGTGCCTTTGAATGGGATTTGGTAGTAGGGGCCAGGCTTAGGGCTGTGGCGGTCATGACATTTTGTCAGCCGATGAATGTCAAGCAAATAACTGCCGGTCTCACGTAATTGACCTTCCAAGCATAGCCTACAAGCCACTGATGCAGACCTTTGGAACATCTACATTTAAAAAAGTCTAATAAATCCATGTAATATACAGTGGGGGAAAAAAGTATTTAGTCAGCCACCAATTGTGCCGTTCTCCCACTTAAAAAAGATGAGAGAGGCCTGTAATTTTCATCATGGTACACGTCAACTATGACAGACTAATTGAGAAAATCCAGAAAAATCACTTGTAGGATTTTTAATGAATTGATTTGCAAATTATGGTGGAAAATAAGTATTTGGTCACCTACAAACAAGCAAGATTTCTGGCTCTCACAGACCTGTAACTTCTTCTTTAAGAGGCTCCTCTGTCCTCCACTCGTTACCTGTATTAATGGCACCTGTTTGAACTTGTTATCAGTATAAAAACACCTGTCCACAACCTCAAACAGTCACACTCCAAACTCCACTATGGCCAAGACCAAAGAGCTGTCAAGGACACCAGAAACAAAATTGTAGACCTGCACCAGGCTGGGAAGACTGAATCTGCAATAGGTAAGCAGCTTGGTTTGAAGAAATCAACTGTAGGGAGCAATTATTAGGAAATGAAGACATACAAGTCCACTGATAATCTCCCTCGATCTGGGGCTCCACACAAGATCTCACCCGTGGGTCAAAATGATCAAAGAACGGTGAGCAAAAATCCCAGAACCACACGGGGACGTAGTGAATGACCTGCAGAGAGCTGGGACCAAAGTAACAAAGCCTACCATCAGTAACACACTACGCCGCCAGGGACTCAAATCCTGCAGTGCAGACGTGTCCCCCTGCTTAAGCCAGTACATGTCCAGGCCTGTCTGAAGTTTGCTAGAGTGCATTTGGATGATCCAGAGGATTGGGAATGTCATATGGTCAGATGAAACCTAAATATAACTTTTTGGTAAAAACTCAACTCGTCGTGTTTGGAGGACAAAGAATGCTGAGTTGCATCCAAAGAACATCATACCTACTGTGAAGCATGGGGTGGAAACATCATGCTTTGGGGCTGTTTTTCTGCAAAGGGACCAGGACGACCCGATCCGTGTAAAGGAAAGAATGAATGGGGCCATGTATCATGAGATTTTGAGTGAAAACCTCCTTCCATCAGCAAGGGCATTGAAGATGAAACGTGGCTGGGTCTTTCAGCATGACAATGATCCCAAACACACCACCCGGGGCAACGAAGAGGTGGCTTCGTAAGAAGCATTTCAAGGTCCTGGAGTGGCCTAGCCAGTCTCCGGATCTCAACCCCATAGAAAATCTTTGGAGGGAGTTGAAAGTCCGTGTTGCCCAGCGACAGCCCCAAAACATCACTGCTCTCGAGGAGATCTGCATGGAGGAATGGGCCAAAATACCAGCAACAGTGTGTGAAAACCTTGTGAAGGCTTACAGAAAACATTTGACCTGTGTCATTGCCAACAAAGGGTATATAACAAAGTATTGAGAAACTTTTGTTATTGACCAAATACTTATTTTCCACCATCATTTGCAAATAAATTCATTAAAAATCCTACAATGTGATTTCCTGGATTTTTTTTTCTCATTTTGTCTGTCATAGTTGACGTGTACCTATGATGAAAATTACAGGCCTCTCTCATCTTTTTAAGTGGGAGAACTTGCACAATTGGTGGCTGACTAAATACTTTTTTTCCCTACTGTAGGTGACACCATCACAATAAATCTGTTATTTCTTTTAGACAGGTCTAAAGAAACATGATATGAAGAAAAGGTAGTCTACTTCAGAAGAACAGAATAGCATACTCTGAGTTGTCCTTAAGTTAGGCCCTGATCTGGCTATGCCATATGGCTGCGGGCTACACTAGTTCAATTAGCAGACAATATTTGCTTGTGGCATTATTATATATAATTTTATAGTATGAAGAATACAATTTAACATAGCTGAATAAAATAGAAAGGATATTTTCTCCAAACGATTTGAGGGAGTACGCACATGCGACTATTCTGAATTGAGAGGCTAACAAAGAAATAGATACTCCTAAATGCTTCATTTAGAGTTATTTATGTAACTTTAGTTGTGATACAAATGTTGGGCTATATGTTTAGATTTTTAATACATTCTAAGGCTTCAGTGATGTGACTCTAATGATGATTTGAAAAAAAGTTGCATGAAAGGCATGAGCTCTGCTTTGTTTTTTGGGCAGGCTGTACACACTTCATCATTCACAATTTGACAAGCACTTGATAGTGCCCGAATTTCCCT
>NW_025535721.1:0-84120 GCF_020615455.1 Coregonus clupeaformis | reverse complement strand
CTAGTATATAGCCTCATTACTACCTGCACCCTGCACATTGACTCAGTACTGGTACTCCTAGTATATAGCCTCATTACTACCTCGTACCCTGCACATTGACTCAGTACTGGTACTCCTAGTATATAGCCTCATTACACCTCGTACCCTGCACATTGACTCAGTACTGGTACTCCTAGTATATAGCCTCATTACTACCTCGTACCTTGCACATTGACTCAGTACTGGTACTCCTAGTATATAGCCTCATTACTACCTCGTACCCTGCACATTGACTCAGTACTGGTACTCCTAGTATATAGCCTCATTACTACCTCGTACCCTGCACATTGACTCAGTACTGGTACTCCTAGTATATAGCCTCATTACTACCTCGTACTCCTGCATATTGACTCAGTACTGGTACTCCTAGTATATAGCCTCATTACTACCTCGTACCCTGCACATTGACTCAGTACTGGTACTCCTAGTATATAGCCTCATTACTACCTCGTACCCTGCACATTGACTCAGTACTGGTACTCCTAGTATATAGCCTCATTACTACCTCGTACCCTGCGCATTGACTCAGTACTGGTACTCCTAGTATATAGTGTCATTGATGTTTTTATTGTCTCACTACTTTCTTTTTATTTAACAAATATTTGTCTTACTTTTAAACTCTGAATTGTTGGAAATGGTCTCGTAAGTAAGCATTTCACTGTAAAGTCTAAACCTGTTGTATTCGGCGCATGTGACAGATAACATTTTATTTGATTTTAAGAATATAGCATACCTAATCATAAACCAGTGTGAAAACTCCTGCAGTTATAGAATGACTTATTCATTGACTGACTGTTGTCTTGTGTGTATGCTACTCCTCCCCCAGTGTGGTCTAAGAACAGTAAGCCTGTCCACACCACCATCCTGAACCCCCATATCCACCTGGTCGGGGAGGAAGCTGCTTGCATCGCCTACATCCGTATCACACAGTATATCAACACCAACAGCATGCCCCGCACCTCCCAGTCTGAGGAGACACACATCTGGCACCGCCGTGATGGCAAGTGGCAGATAGTCCACTTCCACCGCTCTGCATCACCCTCCGCCATCACCAAGTAAGCCAGTCTGGTGAGTGTCTCCTCACCTCTCCTTTACTCTCTATACTGGAGACACTCAGCTCAGATCAGTCCTGCCATCTGGTGGCAGTTGTAGGAATTTCATGTAGGACTGCCATCGGGTGGGAGATGTAGCAATTTCATGTAGGACTGCCATCGGGTGGGAGATGTAGCAATTTCATGAAGGCCTGCTAGTACTCAATGCCAGAGATTCTGTAGCTGTACGGGCATGGGCTTCTGTAATAAGGGTCAGTTTTCAATCTTTCTATTTCATCTCTCTTATTCCCTACTATTTGTTTTTGAATGAAGTCAGTTAACCTCTCGTCTCCACCTCTGACCCCAGCTGAACTCCAGAGCAGGAGGGTTTGAGTGAGACGTCTCTCTGAGTGACACCTGTGGGCGACCAGCCGGCTGCATGGGGACACAGAGGGATGCCCACCGACCAGCCTGAGGAACCATGATCTCGCCCGCCCTCTCTTTACTTGAAATCAGTTTACGCCTCCTCTCAACTCTGTTAGAAGGAAATCGCAGCAACGTCCAACCTTCCCCCCCCAACAAGAATTATCCTGAGCCACACCCCTTGTCGACCAAAAAACACCACAGCACCACCCCTAAACATCTTCCCATGCTCTAAAGCACTCGCAGTAATCGCCACCTACAGTTTTCTTAAACTTGACTTTTTTAATTCAGTTAGACTTACAGTACACCATACCGCTGCACACAGCCATACAGCTTATTCTCTGAACTCTGACATGAAAGCTATGATTGAAACATTAAAAATGTACCGTGGTATCGTTGAAGGGGAATTATAATGCCAAAATATCTATATGTTTGTTAACTTGAAACACATTGGATCATGAGATGTGGGCAAGCATTTACAAAGCGTGAAATGTTCTTTTTTTGATTATGAATGTCTTATGGTGTGTTCCAGATTGATAATCCACTACCACATGATCATGGCGCCTCAAGAGCACATTTAATGTAGACAACAGAGGAAACCATACTTTCCCCTCACAGGTTTAAAGATTAAATGGCTGACTGTTGGTCAATCACACTTGACTATTTTCCCCCTTACTAGCTCTGACTTTGCTGATAGCTACTTTATTGAAGAAGAAATAACTTACTATGGCTGTGATATGTGGTTGTCCCACCTAGCTATCTGAAGATTAATGCACTAACTGGAAGTCACTCTGGATAAGAGCGTCTGCTAAATGACTAAAATGTAAAATGTAAAAAGGCCATTGAGTGAGATCTATTTCCTCAAAGCAGTATGGCATTTCTCTTCAAATTGCTCCATCCATTGAGCATGGCGAGTTTCATGAAACCACTTCTGAGAGATGGCACTTTGGTGCTCCTCCCACTCTGTTTTCATGTTAATGCCTACAGTATCTGATTTCCTTCCTGTATTGACAGCTAGAGGAAAGTTAATGTTGTCTTGAATGAAACACCATCAAGTAGAACATCTTGGTATTACATGTATATATTAGTGACTAGTCGTTGTTGTGTATAGGACTGCACATCTAACACTGAACAAGTCATTAAGAACTGTGATGGTGTATAAAAATCATCATATTAATTAAAGCATGTAATTAAATCTGTAATCCACAAAGTCTGTATAATAATCGACATAAAAATATATATACACTGAACAAAAATATAAACACAACCTGTAAAGTGTTGGTCCCACGTTTCATGAGCTGAAGTAAAAAATCTGATATTTTCCATTCACACAGAAAGCTTATTTCTCTCATATTTTGTGCACAAATTTGTTTACCTCCCTGATAGTGAGCATTTCTCCTTTGCCAATATAATCCATCCACGTGACAGGTGTGGCATATCAAGAAGCTGATTAAACAGCATGATCATTACACAGATGTACCTTTGCTGGGGACAATAACAGGCCACTTTGAAATGTGCAGTTTTGTCACACAACACAATGCCACAGATGTCTCAAATTTTGAGGGAGCGTGCAATTGGTATGCTGACTGCAGGAATGTCCACCAGAGCTGTTGCCAGAGAATGTAATGTTCATTTCTCTACCATAAGCTGCCTCCAATGCCCTTTTAGAGAATTTGGCAGTACGTCGAACCGGCCTCACAACCGAAGACCAGACCACGTGTAACCACGCCAGCCCAGGACCTCCACATCCGGCTTCTTCACCAGCGGGATCGTCTGAGTGGGGGGGGGGGGGAAGGGTTGCTGAAGAAAATCTTTGAAATTGTTGCATGTTGCATTTATATTTTTGTTCAGTATACATACAAACACATAAACAAACACGCATACATATATCTATAGGAGTTACCTTCACTCACTGGACAGTTTGTTAGGTACACCCATTTAGTACGGGGTCGGACCCCACTTTGCCTCCAAAACAGCCTGAATTATTTGGGGCATTCTACCAGTTGTCGGAAAAGTTCCACTGGGATGTTGGTCCATGCTGACGAGATGGCATCAAGCAGGTGCTGCAGATTGTACAATGGTACATTCATGGTGCGAACAGCCCGTTCCACTCATCTCAAAGATGCTCTATTGGGTTGAGGTCTGGGTGACTGTGCAGGCCACTCAAGTAAACTGAACTCGCTGTCATGTTCCAGGCAAAAAAAATTCACTCCTCAATTGTCCAGTGTTGATCGCGTGGCCACTGGAGACGCTTCGTCTTGTTTTTAGCTGATAGGAGTGGAACCCGGTGTGGTCGTCTGCTGCAATAGCTAATCCGTGACAAGGTTCGACAAGTTGTCCATTCCGATATGCCGTTCCGACACACCACTGTTGTACTGCGCCGTTATTTGCCAGTTTGTAGCCCTCCTGTTAGCTTGCACAAACGATTTTTGCCATTCTCCTTCGACCTCTCTCATCAAGCTCTGTTTTCGCCCACAGGACTGCCGCTGACTGGATATTTTTGGTTTGTCGCAACATTCTCTGTAAAACCCTAGACACTGCCGTTCATAAAAAGCCCAAGAGGGCGGCCGTTTCTGAGATACTGGATCCGGGCGTGCATGGCACCGACGATTATACCAGATCAAAGTCGCCTAGGTCACTCGTTTTGCCCATTCTGATTTTCAATCGACAGTAACTGAATGCCTCGATGCCTGTCTGCCTGCTTTATATAGCAAGCCACGGCCACGTGAGTCACTGTCTGTAGGAGCGATCCAATATCATGAACAGGGGGTGGTGTACCTAATAAACTGTCCGGTGAGTGTGTAAATTAACAGTATTCCGCTGCTTCTACTCCAAAAGTCAGGGATACCACAAAACCTAACTTTGAACTTGGCATAGGCTTGCATTAAGTTGTATTGTTAATTTGCATTAAACTAGTTTCATTTGTGTTTTGTTTCATTTGTGTTTGTCTAAACAAAATAGTCCTCAAGATACCTTACTTAAGAGGACATTACTAATTAGTAGTAATGGACATATATTTACATTTTTAGATCTGCTTTTACGTCTAGACTGACTTTTGTGTTCTTGTGTGGAAGCTTATACATAAACTGTGTGTAAGCTGCCCAATGCCTTAAGAGATACAGGCGCCACAATTTGACAATGGTTGCAACACGGTCTCAGAGTATTTCGTATTAATCTGTATGTAAATCCAAGACACTCCATTTATTTGTATATGTTACGTTTGGCATGGTTACATAAAACAGATGGTTACTTAAGGCAAAACATTTAAGTAGGGTAGTTGGTCGGGTGGATGGGTTGCGTAGTTCGAATCTCATCACGGATCTCAAATCTCATCACAGACAACGTTACAATTTTTGTTAATTAGAAACTTTTCAACTACTTACTACTATGTAGCTACTTTGCACCTACTTAGCATGTTACCTAACCCCTTCCCCTAACCTTAACCCTTTAAGTTAACCCCTTCCCCTAACCCTAACCCTAACCTTAACCCTAACCCCCTAACCTAACCCCAGCCTAGCTAACGTTAGCAGCTAGCTAGAATCAGTAACATATAATACTTTCTTCAAATTCGCAACATATTGTATGTTTTATAAATTCTTAACATATTATAAGTTTTGCAAATTCGTAACATATCATATGAAATGGGTGCTGAAGATCCAAAATGTATACATACCATATGATACGTAACATATCATACTAAATGAGTGTCTCTGATTTACATGCAGAGTAATATGAAATTCTCTGAGACCACGTTGATAGTCTAGTCAACTGGCTAGTGTGAGTGGATGTCAAACATCACAAACTGTTGTTCAAATAGTTTTCACACTGTTGAAGAGAGGACTGAGATGAGATGAAAGCTATGTGAAGAGCATAATACTTTACACAGTAAATACATTTAGTTCTTTTTCTCCAGGAAATCTGGACTTTAGATTGCTGCAATTTCGACTTTGGTGAGTGAATCTGGTCTGTTTATTTATATGTTTTTTCTTTATTAAATTAGTTTTAAGGTTACTGCAAGAGTTATATATGTTGATTGATACTTGAGGAAACGACCAGTCTTTTTTTACAATTAATTTATGATAATGTAGGCTCCAGGCTACAATAAATTGCATGCAATTGATCATATTTTGTGAATATAATGGTAAATTATATGGTTGAACACATTGTATATGAATGCTTTGCTGGTTTGCCGGACACAATAGTCCTGGACTACAAAAGCCATTTCAATAGACATTCTTTATTGATCATGTTTTTTTAGTTGAGGACTAGGCTTCATCTCTGTCCGGGAAACTGGTCCATAACGTATTAACCATCCCAAAGGTACCATTACTAATAAAACCAATCTTTACAACAACAAAAAACGGTAAAAGTTAATGAGTTTTTATATTTTACTATTATTTTTTTACCCAAAAAAACAAACAACATTAGGACCTATTGTCAGGATCTCTACAATGATATTGATAATGGTTGTAATGGATCAAATAATTTAATCAACTCAAAATCTAATACAATTTGATTTGTCACTTGCATACGAATACAACCTTACCGTGAAATGCTTACTTACAAGCCCTTAATCAACATTGCAGATTTTAAAAAAAGTAAGTAAGAAAACGTTTGCTAAAATAAAAACTTCAATAATAGTTTCATGCTTTTTACTATGTTTATTCCATTGCAGTAAATAAGGGTTCAAGTTAGTGACCTTTTAATTGCGATCCTTGGGTTATGTTTTAGATGTACAATTTTCACTGCTCATCCATCTCACCTGTGGACAATCCTCATTAAATAATATGGTAGTAAATGCCTAACAACAAGTTAACTGGAATAAATTATACTGTTTGCAAGCAGGCACAGTATACTTGTGGTTTGCTGTTCACACCAGGCATGCACTGCTTACAAAAGTGTCAAAGTCTGTCACCCTGACAAACAAGCACGCTTTCTTGTCTACAAGCTTCTCTTTCATTTGTAGAGTATCAGCACATTATGATCCGTTCACGTCAATTCACACAGCTTTGATGGTAATGCTCCTGTGAGACTTCTGCTAAATGTCACTCCTCTTGTGCAGGCTGAAGAGAAATGGATCCTCTGATTACTATAGTTCTGGTGGTGACAGCAGCAGCAGCACAAGGTGAGACATGATATAACACAGAACAGAGTATAAGGCCTAGCCAATACTTAATAAGACACTAACAACAATGATGCTAATTGTTGAACATGTTCTGCTAATTCAAATTTACATTTATTTGCTTCTATAGTTACCAAATGTAAAAATAAATAAAAAAAAGCCCAAAAAAAGCCCAAATCTATAAGAGTGGGTCCACTAAAAACAAGTGTTAAATAAATAATTAAAACTGAGATATATAAAATATTTGCTTTGCATGAATGTGATTATATTGTATTGTGCTTTTGTTATATTTTCATTAAGAAATATTTCCACTTGAATGCACCTTCAGACTTACATTTATGCAAAACAGACATACACTTACATACTGACCTAAGATCATTGCTCCACAGTTAGTGCCATGGTCTGTAATCTCTCTCAAGGGAATGGAACTCACCAATGCTATGGGGCTTTGGGAGAATCGTTGTCCTTACACCTTGGTTCACACATTAGCAATGACCAAATAACTTGAAGAAAGGTGATAAACGTGTTCTAAACTTCAAAACTGGAGAAGACTGGCGATCTAAATTGCCTCAGGATTATATGAATCGTTCTGAGTTCATTAATAATGGAACATTCAGACTGGACAGAGTTATAGAGGACGACTCTGGAGATTACCAATTGGAAATACATAATTCAGAGGGAACAATGATGCTCAGAGTCAACATGCTACTGGTGATACAAGGTAGGAACCTTTTTTTTTTTAATTCGACCAAAATACTTCACGCATCCTTTTCCTGGTGAGGGAGATTTCTGAAAGGTCACCAGGATGTCAGTACTTCAATAGGTTTATAATGTAGGACCTGGCAGCAGTAGTACAACAGAGAGAGTATATTGTTACATCATACAATACTTTAGATATAATGTTTGCATGAATCAGAGTTAGGGTATTTGAGGTATCTCTTGTGTTTGTGTCTGTCAGCCCCGGTGTCAGAGCCAGTGTTGTCTCACCTCTGTCTGCCTCATGGAGAGACCGTGGTCACATGCTCTTCAGAGGGAGATGGTCTTCAGTACAGCTGGACCCTGAACGGCCAGAATCTGACCAGGAGTGTAGCCTATGACCACTACCAGATCGGTGTCATCACGTTGAAGAGTGATGTGACAGGAACCCTGACCTGTACGGTTCAGAATAAAGTTAGCAGCAGCAACTCTACTATTGATCTCACCTTGGCCTGCCCAGGTAAATTTAGGACAGTTGACTTCATTCCCACCTTTTGAATTAAGAGTACAACTCTGTTTCATTTGCATGGTCAACAAGTGTTGTGTCCTGATGTTTTCTTTCTAGTTGTCTCTTCCCAGTTTCCTTTTGTAGCTGTGACAGTGGCTCTGACTGTTGGAACTTTCACATTACTTGCACTGTTTGTCGGTATTAACCATCTATGCAAGAAAACGAAGATCCAGATTTGATACTTCAGGTAAAATGTAAAAAAGTAATTTAGTTTCACGTCCAGAACGTACATTTGAAATGTTGAATAAACATGACATTTTGTTTCATGTCCAGATTGTACAACAGCTTTCCTTTCATTTTTCAGAAAACGGTGACGAGGGTGTTGTATACGCTGATGTGAAAATAGGCAAGCAAAGAAATCCAGCAAGGAAGCAGAGGCCCCCAGCCACAGAGATGGTGGAGTATGGACAGATCAAAATGGCTGTGAACCCGGATGTGGCAGCCAGCCCATAGACTCAAGGGTAGACATTTTATCCACATGTTGCTTTATAAAGCAGATATAAGACAAGGGTTGACTGAACATTATGTGGATGCACTGATTGAGTAGATCAGACAGACCATCAAACTTAAAGACTAGTGCCAAATCAACACAACAAGATGACATCATGCATCGTGCAACGAATGCAAAGAAGATGCACTGCATGTAGTTTTGAGTTTGTTAACATGAATAATAATCTCATTTTGAATTGCATATTGTACAATGGTATAACAAATTTAAAGTATTTAAACTTTTCCTTAACCATGCTATCATTTGATCTGTATTTCAATGTTTGAATGGATCCTCTCTAGAGTGCTGGCAAGTCAGAACTTAACTCTATTGCTAGAGAGAAAGCATGTGAACATTTCCTTTGAAACTGAGCTGCAATATCATACTGTAAATGTAATGCTTTCTTTCTTTTGAGGCATCCATGTTGTTGTACCAATGTTTATTTGTGTTCAAATCCTCATTTACAATTGTTATATAATATATTGTTAATGAGGGACTGTAAATAAATAAACTATCTTTTACATTGTTTAAAGTATTTAGAGCTATTCATGTGTGATTTCTTACATATATTGTTGCAGTGATAATTCAAAACAATTATATTGGTAAGAGAATAAAAGATAAGACAAAACTGTATTTAGTTGTATGTATGAAACAAAGTTGTGGAAACTCAAGAAATCAAGTTGACAAAATTTAACTTTTTAAGACAATGGGTTGAATCATATTTTTAAGATGTTTACTCGACAATGTAATGACTGTATCTGTTATGGAGGTGTGAGGACCCCCGGGTGACACATCAGAGAGCACCATCAATGTAAAGTATTGGGCAGTTTGAATGTGAAACTTCAAAGTGCACAATATTTAATTGAATCAGTCCTTTTGAACCAGTCAATGTCTCCCTGTGAAAATGTATCTGTGTAATAATAAGATGATTGAATGTGATGAACCACAACAGATAATTGTGGAAGACAATAGTTTTTTCTGAAATCATACACTTATATTGCTAATGTATTGCTATGTAGCTCAGTTGATAGAGTATGGCGTTTGCAACGCCAGGGTTGTGGGTTTGATTCCCACGGGGGCCAGTATAAAAAAAATATATGTATTCACTAACTGTAAGTCGCTCTGGATTAGAGTGTCTGCAAATGACTAAAATGTAAATGTAAATGTAAAATTACAGATATTAGATATTACAGTATTACTATTCCTCTTCCTGCTTCAGTGCTGCTGACACTTACAGATGGTCCAAAAATCCCTTGTTCTCATCAAACTACATAAAGGAAAAGGTAGTGAACGATAACTCACAATGTGTAATAAGTTACAACTTCTGTTTTTGCAAACAGGTACTTGTGGTTGGGTGTTCACACCAAGCAACGTGTGACATAAAGAAGTGTTCTCTTCCTGACACGCCAGTAAGTTGTCTTGTCAACAAGCCTGTCTTTCATTTATAGTGCATCATAAAATGCAATGTATACATTTTTACATTACATTTACATTTACGTCATTTAGCAGACGCTCTTATCCTGAGCGACTTACAAATAGCATTAATCCTGTAGCTTAATTCACTCTTCTTGTGCAGGCAGAAAATAAATGATCCCCTTGGTAATTTTAGTGCTGGTGGCCAAAGCAGCAGCACAAGGTAAGACATTATATTACAAAGATTATAATGAAATCTATTGTATTGAACATGAGCTCAGCTATGGTAGGATCCAAAAAGGAAATCGCAAAAAAAATGGTCATCGTTGAAAATGTTCTGTGAATACCAATTGACATTTATTAGTCAGTTACTGTAGAAAATCCCCTCTCTTAGCCTCCACTCAAAGACACTAGCTATGAGACACTTTCCACTAGCATAGAGCAGAGGTAATGGGGGGGATGGAATTTCCATTGTTTACAGCTACTCTGCCCCCCAACTTTCACACCCTTGCTCCTGGAACATTCCTGTCAGAACGCTGAGTGTGGATGTGGTGCAGGGAATCAAGCGCAGGAACAAGGGTGTTCGTCAACAGACTTTAGTAATCCAAAATAGTAACTCCAAACAGGTGAATAGCCAACCCAACCGGGAGGCATGAACAAATTACGCACACACACAACAGTGCGTAAAAAACAAGAAAAGGCGCACGCAGTGCGGACTCCGACACAAACAACACGAGAGAGAAAACCCATCAACAGCAACAGCTGACATAACAATTACACATAACACCTGACCCAACACACGATAACTAAATAGGAAACAAAATCAAACACTAACAAGGGACAGGTGTACAAACAGACAAAACCAAACAAACATGAAACATCGAACGGTGGTAGCTAGTACTCCGGGGACGACGACCGCCGAAGCATGCCCGAACAAGGAGGAGGAGCAGCCTCGGCCGAAACCGTGACAGTACCCCCCCTTGACGCCAGCGGCTCCAGCCGTGCGCCGATCCCGGCCTCGGGACGACCAGGACGACGCGGAGCAGGGCGCGTAGGATGACCCCGATGGAACTCGGTCAGCAGGGACAGGTCTAATATGTCCCTCCTCGGCACCCAGCACCGCTCCTCCGGGCCGTACCCTCCCACTCTACGAGATATTTGAGACCCCCATCCGGCGTCTCGAATCAAGGATGGACCTCACAGTGTACGCCGGAGCCCCTCGATGTCCAACGGGGCGGAGGAGTCTCCTCTATCTCATAGTCCTGGAGTGGACCAGCTACCACCGGCCTGAGGAGAGACACATGGAACGAGGGGATAATATTCCTCTAATCAATAGGCAGTTCTAACCTGTAACACACCTCGTTCAACCTCCTCAGGACTTTGAATGGCCCACAAACCGCCGACCCAGCTTCCGGCTGGGCAGGCGGAGGGGCAGGTTTCTGGTCGAGAGCCAGACTCGATCTCCAGGTGCGTATACAGGCCCCTCACTGTGGTGGAGATCGGCGCTCGTCTTATGCCGACGGATGGCCCGCTGCAGATGGACGTGGGCAGCGTTCCATGTCTCCTCCGAGCGCCCCCACCCACTCATCCACCGCAGGGCCTCGATCTGGCTCTCGTGCCAAGGTGCCAAGGTGCCAGAACCGGCTGGTACCCTAACACACACTGGAAAGGGGTTAGTTGGGTGGAGGAGTGGCGGAGAGAGTTCTGCGCCATCTCGGCCCACGGAACGTATCTCGCCCACTCCTCCGGCCGGCCCTGGCAATAAGACCTCAGAAACCTACCCACATCCTGGTTGACACGTTCAACCTGCCCATTACTCTCCGGGTGGTAACCCGAGGTAAGGCTCACCGAAACCCCCAACCGTTCCAGAAAGGCTCTCCACACTCTGGAGGTGAACTGGGGGCCTCGATCAGACACTATATCCTCGGGTACCCCGTAATGCCGGAAGACATAGGTAAACAGAGCCTCAGCGGTCTGTAGGGCAGTAGGGAGACCCGGCATGGGAAGGAGACGACAGGCCTTCGAGAACCAATCCACAACGACCAGGATGGTAGTATTCCCCTGTGAGGGGGGAAGGTCTGTAACAAAGTCCACCGAGAGGTGGGACCAGGGTCGTTGTGGAACGGGCAGGGGTTGTAGCTTACCCCTGGGCAAATGTCTGGGCGCCTTACACTGTGCACACACCGAACAGGAGGAGACATAAACCCTCACATCCCTGGCTAACGTTGGCCACCAGTACTTAGTGCTAAGGCAGTGAACTGTCCGGCCGATACCTGGATGTCCAGAGGAGGGGACGTATGAGCCCAATAAATGAGGCGATCGCGCACCTCGAGCGGAACGTACGTCCGACCCACTGGACACTGTGGAGGACTTGGGTCTGTGCGTAACGCCCGCTCGATCTCTGCATCGACCCTCCCATACCACCGGTGCCACCAGACAAGACTTTGGTAGTATGGGAGTGGGCTCAACGGACCTCTCCTCCGTGTCATACCGCCTGAGACAGGGCATCTGCCTTCCTGTTCTGGGACCCAGGGATGTAAGTGATTTTAAACACAAACCGGGCTAGAAACATAGTCCAGCGGGCCTGGCGAGGATTCAGTCTCCTAGCTGCCCGGATGTACTCCAGGTTACGGTGGTCCGTCAAAATGAGGAAAGGGTGTTGAGCCCCCTCAAGCCAATGCCTCCACACCTTTAGGGCCTGTACCACGGCTAACAGCTCCCTGTCCCCTACGTCATAATTCCGCTCCGCCGGTCTGAGCTTCTTAGAATAAAAGGCACAGGGGCGGAGCTTAGGTGGTGTGCCAGACCGTTGTGAGAGGACGGCCCCAATACCGGCCTCGGACGCGTCTACCTCTACCTGGAATGGTAAAGCGGGATCCGGATGCGCCAACACCGGCGCCGAGGTAAACAGGTCCTTCAGTCTCCCAAAAGCCCTGTCCGCCTCAGCTGACCACCGCAAGCGCACCGGACCCCCCTTCAACAGAGACGTTATGGGAGCTGCCACCTGTCCAAAACCCCGGGATAAACCTCCGGTAATAATTCGCAAAACCCAAGAACTGTTGCACCTCTTTCACAGTGGTTGGGGTTTGCCAATTACGCACAGCTGACACCCGGTCAACCTCCATCTTCACCCCTGACGCAGACAACTGATAACCCAAAAAGGAGACCGACTTCTGAAAGAACAGACATTTCTCTGCCTTGACATATAGGTCATGCTCCAACAGTCTCCTCAACACTCGGCGCACCAGGGCTACATGCTCAGCTCGGGTAGAACTGTACACCAGAATATCGTCTATGTACACGACTACTCCCTGCCCCTGCATGTCCCGGAAAATCTCATCTACAAAGGATTGGAAGACTGAGGGAGCATTCATTAACCCATATGGCATGACGAGATACTGTAATGACCGGAGGTCGTGCTAAATGCTGTCTTCCATTCATCGCCCTCTCTAATGCGCACCAAGTTATATGCGCTCCTGAGATCCAATTTTGTGAAGAACTGAGCACCGTGTAATGACTCCGTCATAGTCGCAATCAGAGGAAGTGGATAACTGTACTTCACCGTAATCTGATTGAGACCACGATAATCAATACACGGGCGCAAACCTCCATCTTTTTCTTCACAAAAAGAAGCTTGAGGAAGCGGGTGAAGTGGAGGCCGTATGTATCCCTGTCTCAGAGACTCGGCGATGTAAGTTTCCATCGCCTTCCTCTCCCCTCTTGAGACAAGGGATACACATGGCTCCGCGGGAGTGCTGCTCCTAACTGGAGATCTATCGCACAATCCCCCTGTCTATGAGGCGGCAGCTGCGCCGCCCTTGTCTTACTAAACACCAGTGTCAAATCCTCATACTGGGGGGAATATGCAGTGCGGGCATTTGATTTGGACTCTCCACCGAGGTCGCCCCTATGGAAACACCCAGACATAGCCCCTCACACTGAACAGACCACCCTTTAAGAGCTTTCTCTCGCCACCGAAATAGTAGGATCATGGGTAATCAACCAGGGAAGTCCCAGCACCACCGGATACGCAGGAGAGTCAATCAGATAGAGCTGAATCGTCTCCTCATGACCCCCTGCGTCTTCATCCTAAAGGGCGCTGTGACCTCCCTAATTAACCCAGATCCTAACGGACGGCTATCTAGGGCATGTACAGGGAAAGGCTTATCAACGGGAAGGAGAGGAATCCCTAACTCTACACAGAACTGGCGATCTACAAAATTCCCAGCTGCGCCTGAATCTACTAGCGCCTTATGCTGGGAACGAGGTGCAACCTGTGGAAAACAAACAGGCAAGGTTATGTGAACGACAGAAAGCTCTGGGTAAGTAGGGCGCCTACTCACCTGGGGAGGACTCCCCCAATGCGTGGCCTGCCTTCACCTCCACCGGGGACCTTCCCCAACACCTAGCCGCGGTGTGCCCTCCACGGCCACAGTTGGTGCAGGGAACGGCCCCCCCTCGGGTTCCTACTCCTCCGTTTTCTAGCGCCAGCACCTCCGAGCTCCATAGGGCTCGGCTCGGAGGTGCCGGAAGGTGGAATGGGCAACCCCCACCCGGGACGTCCACGGGTGGCGAGCAGGGTGTCCAGCCGAATGGCCATGTCGACCAGTTGGTCAAACGACAACGTGGTATCCCTGCACGCCAACTCTCTCTGGACGTCCTCCCCGGAGGCTGCAGCGGAAGTGGTCTATGAGGGCCCGCTCATTCCACCCTGCATCTGCCGCTAGAGTCCGGAACTCCAAAGCAAAATCCTGTGCGCTCCTCATCCCTGTCGGAGGTAGAACAGACGCTCCCCGCCGCCTTCCCTTCTGGTGGATGGTCAAACACGGCACGGAAGCGGGCGGGAGAACTCCGCATAGGTAATAGTAGCGGCGTCTATTCTCCTCCATTCGGCGTTGGCCCACTCCAACGCCTTGCCGGTGAGACAGGAGATGAGGGCGGAGACGCTTCGTGTTCCGAGGGCGCCGGGTGCACGGTGGCGAGGTAGAGCTCCACTTGCAGCAGGAACCCTTGACACCCGGCAGCGGAGCCGCCGTACGCCCTCGGGAGCGAGAGCCGAATCCCGCTGGGTTCCGGAAGGGGGACAGGAGGACTGACCGATGGGGATGGTCCGGTAGGTGGGGGCGTGGGTACCCCGCTGCTTTCCCATCGGTGGAGAGTGTTCATCACCCGATCCAGGGCGTGACCGATCTGGTTGATCCTGTCCTCCTGCCCACGAAGACGGTCCTCCATAATGTCCGTTGGCGCGGTTGCTCCTGCTGATTCCATGGGTTGATGTGTGATTCTGTCAGAACGCTGAGTGTGGATGTGGTGCAGGGAATCAAGCGCAGGAACAAGGGTGTTCGTCAACAGACTTTAGTAATCCAAAATAGTAACTCCAAACAGGTGAATAGCCAACCCAACCGGGAGGCATGAACAAATTACGCACACACACAACAGTGCGTAAAAACAAGAAAAGCGCGCACGCAGTGCGGACTCTCGACACAAACAACACGAGAGAGAAAACCCATCAACAGCAACAGCTGACATAACAATTACACATAACACCTGACCCAACACACGATAACTAAATAGGAAACAAAATCAAACACTAACAAGGGACAGGTGTACAAACAGACAAAACCAAACAAACATGAAACGGTGGTAGCTAGTACTCCGGGGACGACGACCGCCGAAGCCTGCCCGAACAAGGAGGAGGAGCAGCCTCGGCTGAAACCGTGACAATTCCGTTGCTAGGGGGCAACTCTGCTGAGCAACTCAACTGACAGGGGTCAGCCAATCACAGGCCCTATCTGGTGGGGTAACAGGCCCCTTTCCTGCCTGTTTCTTTAGTTGAGCTTAGTGTTGCAGAGAGATTGGCATGTGCACAGATATGGGTCCTACCTGTGCCCAAGCACCTGCCCCTTTGTCCTCCCACTTACCAAGTGCCCTTTTTGTTGGCACTATCCTAAATTAGCCATGGATGGAGATAGGGATTTACTTCATTCTGCGTACTGGCCAATGATTAACTTAGGCATGACATGCCAGCAACAAACGCTGACACTTCACATCCAAGTATATCTGACCAAATTATGAAAGACAAGCATTGTAATTTTGAATTCCGTAAAGTAAGTGTGGAAGAGGTGAAAAATGTGTTATTGTCGATCAACAATGACAAGCCACCGGGGTCTGACAACTTGGATGGAAAAATACTGAGGATAATAGCGGACGATATTGCCACTCCTATTTGCCATATCTTCAATTTAAGCCTACTAGAAAGTGTGTGCCCTCAGGACTGGAGGGAAGCAAAAGTTATTTCCCTACCTAAGAATAGTAAAGCCCCCTTAAATGGCTCAAATAGCCAACAAATCAGCCTGTTACCAACCCTTAGTAAACGTTTGGGAAAAATTGTGTTTGATCAGATAAAATGCTATTTCACTTTCAACAAATTGACAACAGACTTTCAGCACGCTTATATGGAAGGACATTCAACAAGCACAGCACTTACACAAATGACTGATGATTGGCTGAGAGAAATTGATTATAAAAAGATTGTGGGGGCTGTTTTGTTAGACTTTAGTGTGGCCTTTGACATTATCGATCATAGTCTGTTGCTGGAAAAACTGTATGTGTTCTGGCTTTACACCCCCTGCTATATTGTGGATAAAGAGTTTCCTGTCTAACAGAACACAGAGGGTGTTCTTTAATGGAAGCCTCTCCAACAAAATATTTCAAAAACTAAAAGCTTTGTATTTGGGACAAATCCTTTACTAAACCCTATACCTAAACTAAATCTTGTAATGAATAATGTGGAAATTGAGCAAGTTGAGGAGAATAAATTGCTTGGAGTAACCCCTGGATTGTAAACTGTCACAAGCCGGGCTAGAAACTCCGGTCTCAGATGTGGAGAGCTGGGGGTACTACCCCTTAGCCACAGAGGAGGTGTTGTAGGACCCAAATGAAACACCCAAGGCAATACTCCAGGCAAGTAGATTTAATGTTCCAAAACAGGAGGCAAAACAAAACAACTCCACGAGGGGAGAAAAACAAACTAAAGATAACTTTGAACAACTTACTAGGACAGACACGGTGGGACAAAGCAGGAGACACATAGTCAGGACGTAATAACCAAGTGAGAAACAAGGGGAAAACACACAGCTAAAATACACAAGGGGAAACAAGGCACAGGTGACCTGGATCAAGCTAATTAGGACACATGAGGAAGAACTAAGGCAGAGGGGAACACAGATGATCTCTAGAGGCCCGGAGACAAACAGGAGGCAGGAAGCTGACACACACGAGGAAGAACTAAGGCAGAGGGGAACACAGATGACCTCTAGAGGCCCGGAGACAAACAGGAGGCAGGAAGCTGACAGGACCCCTCCTCTAGGAACGACTCCTGACGTTCCTTCCAGAACACCCTGGCCCCAGGGTGCGAAAATCTCGGATCAAACCTGGGTCCAGGATGTCCCTGGCTGGAACCCAGGAGCGCTCCTCCCGGCCCGTAGCCCTCCCAGTCCACCAGATACTGCAGAGAGTTCTGGACCCTCCGGGAGTCCAGTATCCGGCGGACTGTGTAGGCTGGCTGGCCGTCAATGATCCTGGGAGGTGGCGGGGGTCTGCGTGGGGGGCAAAGGGAGAAGACAAGACAGGTTTAAGGAGTGAAACATGGAAAGTGGGGTTAACTCTAAGGGAGCGAGGGAGAACCAAACGATACGACACAGGGTTAACCTTTCTAGCAATGCGGAAAGGCCCGATGTATCTCTGGGAAAGCTTCCTGGATTCGACCCGGAGGGGCAGGTTCTTAGTGGCCAACCAAACTCTCTGACCAGCTCGGAAACTAGGGCCGTCCGGCGGTGGCGATTAGCCTGACTTTTGGTATCTCTGGGAGGTCCGAAGGAGGGCACGCCTGGCCTTCTTCCAGGTCCGCCTACAGCGTTGGACAAAGCGCTGGGCCGAGGGAACACCAACTTGCGCCTCCTCCTCTGGAAACAATGGAGGGTTGTAACCGAACTGGCATTCGAAGGGGGACAATCCGGTGGCTGAGGACTGGAGGGTGTTGTGGGCATATTCAGCCCAAATGATATAGGTGGCCCAAGACGTGGGATTACTGGCCGCCATACACCGCAGGGTGGTCTCCAGATCCTGATTAATCCGTTCCGTTTGGCCATTAGACTCTGGATGGAACCCCGACGATAGGCTGGCTGTGGCCCCAACAAGCCTGCAGAAGGCCCCCCAAAACCGGGACGAAATTGGGGACCTCTCGGTCAGAGACCACGTCCAGGGGAATACCAAATATCCGGAAGACATGGTTCATGAGGAGCTCAGCAGTCTCCTTAGCCGAGGGCAGCTTGGGCAGGGGAATAAACCGGGCAGCCTTAGAGAACCGGTCTACCACCACTAGGATGACGGTGTTGCCCTGGGATAGAGGAAGTCCCGTAACAAAGTCCAGAGAAAGGTGTGACCATGGCCTTCGAGGAACAGGTAAGGGATGGAGCAGTCCCTGGGGTCGCTGGCGTGTCGACTTTCCCTGGTTGCACACAGGGCAGGCCTCAACATAGACCTGCACGTCCTTCTTGATGGACGGCCACCAAAACCGCCGTCGGAGGAACTCCAGTGTGCGAGCACTACCTGGATGGCATGTCAAGGGCGACTCGCGACCCCACTGCAAGACGCGGCCCCGAACAGAGAGAGGAACGTACAGGCGACCCGGCAGGACCACCGCCTGGATCGGGCTCCTGGACAAGAGCTTCCGTACCCTCTTTCTAGTTCCCACTGAAGAGGTGCGACGATCCTAGACCTCGGAATAATCGATGCCAAGGGCTTCTCTTGTAACTCGGGAGAATAGACTCGAGACAGAGCATCCGGCGACGTTCTTGGTGCCAGGTCGGTAAGTCAGGAGGAACTGGAATCGATTAAAGAAAAGGGACCATCGTGCTTTGCCGAGGGTTCATCCGCTTAGCCTGTTGGAGATATTCCAGGTTCTTGTGGTCTGTGAGAACCTGGAAAGGGTGCTGAGCCCCTCAAGCCAATGGCGCCACTCTTCCAATGCCAGTTTTACACGCAAGCAACTCTAGATCCCCCACGTGGTAGTTGCGCTCGGCCTCAGACAGGCGGCGAGACATGAAGGCACAAGGGTGTAATCTCCCATCCGCACCCCTTCTGTGACAGGACGGCTCCCACCCCCACCTCTGAGGCGTCCACCTCCACCACGAAGGTCTCTCTGGGTCAGGGGTCACCAGAATCGGAGCAGACGTGAAGCGGCGCTTGAGATCCTCGAAGGCCCCTGCTGCTTCCGGACCCCAGTGAATCTTGGTCCCTCCTCCCTGGTAAGCGTCGTCAAGGGGGCTACCACCGAGCTGAAATTCTTAATGAACTTCCGATAGAAGTTAGAAAAGCCAATGAACCGTTGAACCTCCTTGACCGTGGCAGGTGTGGGCCAATCGTGGACCGCCTTGACCTTCTTGGGATCCATCTCTAGGTGCCCGGGAGTGACAATAAACCCGAGAAACTGAGTCTGAGAAACATGAAATTCACACTTCTCAGGCTTAACGTAGAGGTGATTGTCAAGGGAGCCTCTGGAGAACCCTGCTAACATGCCCCTCATGCTCCTTCAGTGACCTCGAGAAGATGAGGATATCGTCCAGGTACACGAAGACGAACAGATCTAAGCATATCCCGGAGAACATCATTAATCAGGGCTTGGAATACTGCGGGGGCATTGGTGAGCCCGAACGGCATCACCCGATATTCATAGTGCCCCGTGGGCGAGTAGAACACCGTCTTCCATTCGTCTCCTTGCCGGATCCGCACGAGATGGTAAGCATTGGGAGATCCAGCTTAGTAAAATGGAAGCCCCTTGAAGCAGCTCAAAAGCAGTGGCCATGAGAGGAAGGGGGTATCGATTCGAACCGTGATCTTGTTGAGTCCCCTGTAATCAATACAAGGCCTAAGACCCCGTCTTTCTTTTCAACAAAAAAGAAGCCCGCCCCAGCCGGGGAAGTAGAGGCATAGATGAGGCCGGGCTGCCAAGGACTCCTTAATGTAGGTGTCCATAGCTGCGTGCTCGGGGAGGACAAGGAAAAGATCCGACCTCTAGGAGGGCAGCACCCAGGGAGTAGATCAATGGCACAGTCATACGTGCGATGAGGCGGTAAGGAAGTAGCCCGGGCCTTGCTGAACACTGCCTTGAACCCGATGGTAAACACTGGGGACTCGGGGAGACGTCAACAGACTCTTGAAACTGGGTACTAGGGGCTGAGGGACTCTGAAGCATGCAGGTGAGTTGGCAGGCGGGACCCCAGCTTAGAATGGTGCCCGTAGGCCAGTCGATCTGGGGATTGTGTCTGCATAGCCAAGGGTGACCCAGGATAATAGGATACTCGGGAGAGTCAATGAGATAGAAGGTCTCCTCCTGCTGGTGTTGAGAGATGGTAAGTCGCAGGGACTGAGTCGCCTCGGTAACCTTTCCTGGTTCCAGAGGTCTGCCATCTAAGGCTGTAACTGCCTGGGGTTGAGGAAGTAGTTGGGTAGGGATCTTAAGTTCCTTAGCCAAGGTTACATCCAGGAAATCACCTGCGGCACCGGAATCGATCATAGCCTGGACCCGATGCTGGTGGCCCCCAGGACAGAGTGGCTGGAATAGCCAGGACAGCGTTAGTAGGAGGCGCTCTAACTCTCCCCATCACAGCCCTCCTGTAGCTGGGCGGGGACAGGCGTTTCCAAAGCTCGGGGCAATTGGAGCGGAAGTGGCCGGCAACCCCGCAGTAGAGGCACCGACGTTCCCTCATGCGACGTTCCCTTTCGTTGGGAGAAAGCCTGGAACGGCCTAACTGCATGCTCTCCGGGGAATCCTGGAGCAGTTCAGGAGCCGGGGAAGCTCTGAATGACGGAGTCCAAACAGGAGAAACAGAGCTGCTCAGAGGAACTTGGGAATGAGACACCTGACGGCGAGCCGTTCTCCGCTCTCTTAGACGATTGTCCAGGCGGATGGCCAAGGCTATGAGGGTCTGTCACAAGCCGGGCTAGAAACTCCGGTCTCAGATGTGGAGAGCTGGGGGTACTACCCCTTAGCCACAGAGGAGGTGTTGTAGGACCCAAATGAAACACCCAAGGCAATACTCCAGGCAAGTAGATTTAATGTTCCAAAACAGGAGGCAAAACAAAACAACTCCACGAGGGGAGAAAAACAAACTAAAGATAACTTTGAACAACTTACTAGGACAGACACGGTGGGACAAAGCAGGAGACACATAGTCAGGACGCAATAACCAAGTGAGAAACAAGGGGAAAACACACAGCTAAAATACACAAGGGGAAACAAGGCACAGGTGACCTGGATCAAGCTAATTAGGACACATGAGGAAGAACTAAGGCAGAGGGGAACACAGATGACCTCTAGAGGCCCGGAGACAAACAGGAGGCAGGAAGCTGACACACACGAGGAAGAACTAAGGCAGAGGGGAACACAGATGACCTCTAGAGGCCCGGAGACAAACAGGAGGCAGGAAGCTGACATAAACTGTCATGGTCAAAACATATTGATACAACAGTAGCTAGGATGGGGAGAAGTCTGTCTATAATAAAGCTCTGCTCTGCATTCTTAACAGCACTATCAACAAGGCAGGTCATAGTGGTAGCAGGTCATAGTGGTCGTGTGGTCAGGTGCCAGAAAGAGGGATTCACAGTCCCCAAGTCAAGAACAGACTATGGGAGGCGCACAGTACATTTGTACATTTTACATTTTAGTAATCTAACAGACGCTCTTATCCAGAGCGACTTACAGTTAGTGCATACACTTTTCATACAGTACTACATAGAGCCATGACTACATGGAACTCTATTCCGCATCAAGTAACTCATGACAGCAGTAAAATTAGATTAAAAAAACAGATAAAAATACACCTTATGGAACAGCAGGGACTGTGAAGCAACACAAACATAGACACATGCATACAAACACACGATAACATACGCACTATACACACGTACACATGGATTTTGTGTTATAGATATGTGGTAGTAGAGTAGAGAGAGGCCTGAGGGCACACACTTGTTGTGAAATCTGTTCTAAATGTATTGTAATGTTTTTAAAAATGTATAACTGCCTTAATTTTGCTGGACCCAAGGAAGAGTAGCTGCTGCCTTGGCAACAGCTAATGGGGATCCATAATGAATACAACTACAAAAGATTATAACGGCGATTCTGATCCAACCATATATTCATACAATGTTGTGCCCCTGGTCTGAGAGGATGGAAGTTCAGTACGTAGCTAGATGTAGAAGGCTAATGTTAACTAGCTAACGTTGCCCATGAATGGAAGTTAGGCTAGCGAGCAAGCCTTTTAGCCAGGTGACCTAGGACAACAAAACATAAGAACGTGTACTGTATGACAGAGTTATAGAACGTTTCCTCAACATGAAAGAGAGGAGGATGGCCTTGGTGTTTCTCTACAAGTAGGGTGAGTCAACATATTTTTCTACTTGTAAGAACAAGCGCGCGCACACACATACACACACACACAGACAGAAATTAGAACCATCAACAGCCACATCATATTTAGTTTTCCCCAGTGATTTTAACCACACACCGCTACTGCCCCTACCCCGTCCGTTGGTCTGCCCGGTATGAAGCTCACGTGCACTCGGTTGTGCCATTATCCCAGTCTGCCCTGCAGGGTATGGAGATTGCGCATGCCCAGTATCCAAACATGCATGGTTTGAGATGCAACCGGTCAAGTGTGTGTAGCGAGCTACTGTTTAAATATCAACAGTACTGCCACAGCAGCATAAGATTTGATTAACACATTTGATTTATGCTACATCATCATCAATATTCGCTCTGGTTGGCTGATAGCCTATGTGCAGCAGCACTTCATTATTTATTTCCTTATAGAATCATAGCCGTGGGAAGGTTGCTGGAGATGCTGCAGCACCCCAGACACCCCTGATCAATTAAAATAAATTACCAAAGTTATAGAATTACTGCTGTCTGTTCAGAAATCAATGAAATCATTCAGAAGAGCCTAGTACACCATGTTAGGGCTATAATTTAGCCACAAAGGATCAATAGCTTCTTTAATAAAAATAGCCCATCTATATAGTGTGTGTAGCATAACAACTAGGCATAGCCTATAGTCAGGAACGCACAGCAAATCTGTCAGTGAACAGCATGCAGACAAAACAGACCTTTCGCAATTTTTTTTAATACAATCGTGGGAAAAACACAGGTTGGAAAGCAACCCACTAGACACAGACGTCAATTCAATGTATATTCCACCTTGGTTGAAACAACGTTGATTAAACCAGTGTGTGCCCCATGAGATGGCTCATGAGATGGCTGAAAAGAGAGAAGACTCTAGTCAGTCTGCTGTAGGCTACCAACATATGTTATCAACTTCCAAATAGGCCTATTGAGCGAACATTGTTAGCATATGATAGCAAAATGTGTAGAACAGCAGGAAACTTGCTTAAAACTGCTACATTTTCTCAGAGGAAATGGGACTTGAAATGCGGTAGTCCGGCCCCGCTCATATTGCACAATGCGTGTCTCCACACACCTAGTCCTAGGCTATTAATGGATTCAAGACAAGGTCGTTTTCATTGATCTCAGATTCTCAGTGTCAAAGCAGCCTGTTTCGATCATTTGTGCGTGTATTCAAAAATATTCTGCCAGTCTCCAGTCATGTAAAATGAAGTAGAATTACCCTAGGCTACTAAAAACCTTCCCCCATGTGTACAACTTCTGTAAAGGATTTTCCTCTCCTTCTCTTTTTGCCTCTACGAGAATGCCATGATATGCATGCAATGCTTTATTATAAAGGTGCAATTTATTTTTCATGCGTTACAGTACCTCAGAGTTCAGTTGATGTATAGTTAATCTGTAAATGTCATAGGTTCTTATTACTATGTTAGTAGATGCTTATACATACTTATTTCACTGTATATATGGTAGTAATTCATGCCTGAGTACTAGCCATTTTACTTACTCCTGTTTATCTGGACATCATGGCATCATTTATGTGTGTCTTAGCTATTCAGACCATGAGGTAAAATCTCTCCCCATTAGTTACTCTGGGTCAAGATGGCTGCCAGCCAGTCATTGTTCACCTCACCCAAAATGGCCAGCCTACGACATCATCATGCCCCCTGTCACTTGCTAGCCACATCCAAAATGTCTGCTAGTTTACATATTAGCATTCTAGCATGCTACCTCTAACCCCTTAGCCCCACTAGCGGCTACCTGTACTGCACATGGGGTTTACACAGCTCTGGCCTAAAGCCTGAGGCCTACTAACCCTGGCCTACTATCCTAGCGTGATAGGCCCAATTGTTTATAATATGTTCTACTACCCACAGCCTCTGGTCTGCTAGCCTAGCATGCTAGCCTTCCTTGTGTATACTCTCTGCTACTACTAGCCCATGGCCTAGCTTAGCGTGCTAGCCCACTGTTATGTATATACTGCTCTGTGTGTGATATTTTGGTCCATTGCTACTAGCATCCATGTAGGTTTAGTGGGGGGTGGTCAAAAAAGGGAAGGGTTGTGTGGTTTTTGGGGGCACTGGTGAGGGTAGTGCGTTTTTTCCCTGGTTTTACATTCACTCTTTTGCAGGTTTTACTATATAAAATGATTGAACATACAGTGTACTTACTTTGCATAAAACTAAAGTGACATCATACAAACAAATACTTAAAAACAAGCCATAGAAAGTTGGTTGCAATTTCAATTTAATCCTCCAGAAACGACAGAACAAATAATGCAACAAACATTGTGGTTAAATTCAAATATACTAATTGACAAAAAAACTTTATTTTTTGACAGAATGTTTAAAAAAGGTATAATACTTTTAGCAAAAATGTTTATTTTTAATTCACAATCTGTAGAAGCAATGAGAATAGAAAGGTTCAGAACTTTTGTAAAACATCACAGTACGGTTGAAATATATATGGCAAATAGAAATCCTATATGGATGGTGTTAAGAGATAGATGGGAGGTATTGAATAGAGTTGAAGGATGGGACTAATAACAAATAACAACAAATAATAAAAAAGATAGCTAATAATGTAAGCATACTGTGTCCATAATAAGTATATAGGTTGTATGTTGGAAGCTTTTGGGAAAGAGCACAGTTAGAAAGATATGGCATATAGAAGCAAACCGGATGGACATCATGAAAATGATCGGAGAGGTTGAGAGTAGAAGAAGTTCAGGAGTAAAATATATATACATATATATAATAGAATTATTGTAAAATTAACTGTGTCCATAAAGTGTAGATAATAAGTATAGACCGGAAGTAGAGGCCTGGGCATTGATGTTCACTAATTTACTCCAAGTAGGGAAAGGATGGCGGGGTTGAAAAGTAATAAAGGGGAGTATATATATAAAAAACATGGGGGATTGGAAGTGATGCAGACAATTACATTGATAGAAGATACAATCTATCTGCAATATTAAGCTGATCCATCCCCCAGAAAAAAAAATAAGAAAAAAAATACTTAAAATAGTCATAAGGAAACATAACTAGGAAGACACTGATGTTGTAGGAAGAGTAACATAATGGGCATTAAGGTTAAAACATGTGCTTATACTGTGAGTCTAATTATTGACCTTTCGGTTGTTGTCTGGAAGCTATAAATGAAAGGTGTGTCACCTGACCACTGCATGTCTTAAGATAGAGTGTGGTCACTGAGCGGGAGGTCAAACTAACATCACAAACTGTAGTTCAAAGTGTATTCATATTGTAGAGAGAGGACTTATGATAGATAGGTGGAGATCATATCATTTCTAAAATACATCTAGAGCATTTGTCATCCATTTAGTTCAAGGAATAGTCAACTTTGGTAAGTGAGTTTCATACACTTATATTGCTAATGTATTGCCGTTACAGCTATCAGCTTTTTAAAAATCCTTTATTTAAAGATGCACTATGCAGAAATTGCACCGTCATTTACTGGACGCTAAAATTCTAATGGTTAGTCTAATTTCAGTTTGTGCCAAAACAAGCATTTTTTTATTTCACCTTTATTTAACCAGGTAAGCCAGTTGAGAACAAGTTCTCATTTACAACTGCGACCTGGCCAAGATAAAGCAAAGCAGTGCAATAAAAACAACAACACAGAGTTATATATGGGGTAAAACAAAACATAAAGTCAAAAATACAACAGAAAATATATATACAGTGTGTGCAAATGTAGCAAGTTATGGAGGTAAGGTAATAAATAGGCTATTGTGCAAAATAATTACAATTAGTATTAACACTGGAATGATAGATGTGCAAGAGATGATATGCAAATAGAGATACTGGGGTGCAAATGAGCAAAATAAATAACAATATGGGGATGAGGTAGTTGGGTGGGCTAATTTCAGATGGGCTGTGTACAGGTGCAGTGATCGGTAAGGTGCTCTGACAACTAATGCTTAAAGTTAGTGAGGGAGATAAGAGTCTCCAGCTTCAGAGATTTTTGTAATTCGTTCCAGTCATTGGCAGCAGAGAACTGGAAGGAATGGCGGCCAAAGGAGGTGTTGGCTTTGGGGATGACCAGTGAGATATACCTGCTGGAGCGCATACTACGGGTGGGTGTTGCTATGGTGACCAATGAGCTAAGATAAGGCAGGGATTTGCCTAGCAGTGATTTATAGATGGCCTGGAGCCAGTGGGTTTGGCGACGAATATGTAGTGAGGACCAGCCAACAAGAGCGTACAGGCCACAGTGGTGGGTAGTATATGGGGCTTTGGTGACAAAACGGATGGCACTGTGATAGACTACATCCAATTTGCTGAGTAGAGTGTTGGAGGCTATTTTGTAAATGACATCGCCGAAGTCAAGGATCGGTAGGATAGTCAGTTTTACGAGGGCATGTTTGGCAGCATGAGTGAAGGAGGCTTTGTTGCGAAATAGGAAGCCGATTCTAGATTTAACTTTGGATTGGAGATGCTTAATGTGAGTCTGGAAGGAGAGTTTACAGTCTAACCAGACACCTAGGTATTTGTAGTTGTCCACATACTCTAGGTCAGACCCACGAGAGTAGTGATTCTAGTCGGGTGGGCAGGTGCCAGCAGCGTTCGATTGAAGAGACATGCATTTAGTTTTACTAGTGTTTAAGAGCAGTTGGAGGCTACTGAAGGAGTGTTGTATGGCATTGAAACTCGTTTGAGGTTTGTTAACACAGTGTCCAATGAAGGGCCAGATGTATACAAAATGGTGTCGTCTGCGTAGAGGTGGATCTGAGAGTCACCAGCAGCAAGAGCGACATCATTGATATACACAGAGAAAAGAGTCGGCCCAAGAATTGAACCCTGTGGCACCCCCATAGAGACTGCCATAGGTCCAGACAACAGGCCCTCCGATTTGACACATTTAACTCTATCTGAGAAGTAGTTGGTGAACCAGGCGAGGCAGTCATTTGAGAAACCAAGGCTATTTAGTCTGCCAATAAGAATGCGGTGGTTGACAGAGTCGAAAGCCTTGGCAAGGTCGATGAAGACGCCTGCACAGTACTGTCTATTATCGATCGCGGTTATAATATCGTTTAGGACCTTGAGCGTGGCTGAGGTGCACCCATGACCAGCTCGAAACCGGATTGCATAGCAGAGAAGGTACGTGGGATTCAAAATGGTCGGTGATCTGTTTGTTAACTTGGCTTTCAAAAACTTTCGAAAGGCAGGGCAGGATGGATATAGGTCTGTAACAGTTTGGATCTAGAGTGTCACCCCCTTTGAAGAGTGGGATGACCGCGGCAGTTTTCCAATCTCTGGGGATATCAGACGTTACGAAAGAGAGGTTGAACAGGCTAGTAATAGGGGTTGCGACAATTTCGGTGGCTAGTTTTAGAAAGAAAGGGTCCAGATTGTCTGGCCCAGATGATTTGTATGGGTCCAGATTTTGCAGCTCTTTCAGAATATCAGCTGTCTGAATTTGTGTGAAGGAGAAGCGGGGGGGGCATGGGCAAGTTGCAGCGGAGGGTGCAGAGCTGGTAGCCGGGATAGTGGTAGCCAGGTGGAAAGCATGGCCAGCCGTAGCAAAATGCTTGTTGAAATTCTCGATTATTGTAGATTTATCGGTGGTGATAGTGTTTCCTAGTCTCAGTGCATATATATAGTGTATATAGTGTATATAGTGTAGAGAATCATTGTACCATCTATACCTCTGTTAAATATATTTTAAATAACCATGAATATTGTATTTTCAGCTATTTGAAGCTGGTGTACAAAACCGAAAGAAAAAGACACAAAAACTGAACTTAAAAATGGGAAGCATAGAAATAGCTCATATAGAACCGATCTACCGTTTCTTAGAGTTGCTTTCAATGAGAATGACAGATCTATAACTCACATCTCTATGTGAATTTTGTTGGTTCCTAAAAGTTACATATTGCAGCTTTAAACAGAGATGTCAAATTGAGATTCACATCTCTTTTTTCAAGTGACCCTGGCCAAGAAAGCTGCAGACATAGAGTTAGACATGAATGAAACAAAACACAACACAACATATAACATAAAAATGAAGTTAAAAAACTGTGGAAAACGGATAAGATAACTTAAAAGAGCAGGTTTCTGAGAAAAATGCAGTATACATTTTCCTTTTCCTGCTTCAGTGCTGCTGACACTTACAGATGGTCCAAAAATCCCTTGTTCTCATCCAACTACATGAAGGAAAATGGTAGTGAACGATAACTCCCAATGTGTAATAAGTTACAACTTCTGTTTTTGAAAACAGGTACTTGTGGTTGGGTGTTTACACCAAGCAATGTGTGACATAAAGAAGTGTTCTCTCCGACACGCCAGTAAGTTGTCTTGTCAACAAGCCTGTCTTTCATTTATATTGCATCATCATTCTCTGCTGCTATGTATACCATTTTACATTAATCCTGTATCTTAATTCACCCTTCTTGTGCAGGCAGAAGATAAATGATCCCCCTGATAATAATAGTTCTGGTGGACACATCAGAGCTGTTTTCTTCAACATACACAATATTGCAGGAAAAGTATTCCCACATGCAACAAGTAAACAACAGAAGGTTATGCATAGAAGCAGACACACTCACCTGAGTATGTACTGTAATGATCCACTACATTCATGTCACACCTCACCAGAATACTCTTCTTCCTTTAGATGAGTTTACTCAGGTTACAGTAAAGTTAGTAGCAGAAGTGCTTATTTCAGGAAAGAGGAAAGAGTCATCATGACATCTGTTCAGACCAGATGCATTCTCAAAACCTCTGTATAGCTCACTCATATGATTGAGGCCCATTTGTTTTCCATCTTGACTGGTTGCATCACCTCTTGGTATGGGAACTGCTTGGCATCCGACCGTAAGGCTACAGAGGGTAGAGTGTACGGCCCAGTATATAACTCGGGCTGAGCTTCCTGCTATCCAGGACCTCTATACCAGGAGGTGTAAGATGAAGGCCCGAAGAAATATGGCAAAGACTCCAGCCACCCACACACACACAAACACACACACACACACACACACACAAACACACACACACACACACACACACACACACACACATTGAATCAGTACTGGTACTCCTAGTATATAGCCTCAATACTACCTCGTACCCTGTACATTGACTCAGTACTGGTACTCCTGGGATATAGCCTCATTACTACCTCGTACCCTGCACATTGACTCAGTACTGGTACTCCTGGGATATAGCCTCATTACTACCTCGTACCCTGCACATTGACTCAGTACTGGTACTCCTAGTATATAGCATCATTACTACCTCGTACCTTAAACATTGACTAAGTACTGGTACTCCGAGTATATAGCCTCATTACTACCTTGTACCCTGCACATTGACTCAGTACTGGTACTCCTAGTATATACCCTCATTACTACATCGTACCCTGCACATTGACTCAGTACTGACTGGTACTCCTAGTATATAGCCTCATTACTACCTCGTACCTGCACATTGACTCAGTACTGGTACTCCTGGTATATATCCTCATTACTACCTCGTACCCTGCACATTGACTCAGTACTGCTACTCCTAGTATATAACCTCATTACTACCTCGTACCTGCACATTGACTCAGTACTGGTACTCCTAGTATATAGCCTCATTACTACCTCGTACCCTGCACATTGACTCAGTACTGCTACTCCTAGTATATAGCCTCATTACTACCTCGTACCCTGCACATTGACTCAGTACTGGTACTCCTAGTATATAGCCTCATTACTACCTGCATCCCTGCACATTGACTCAGTACTGGTACTCCTAGTATATAGCCTCATTACTACCTCGCACCTGCACATTGACTCAGTACTGGTACTCCTAGTATATAGCCTCATTACTACCTCGTACCCTGCACATTGACTTAGTACTGGTACTCCTAGTATATAGCCTCATTACTACCTCATACCTGCACATTGACTCAGTACTGCTACTCCTAGTATATAGCCTCATTACTACCTCGTACCCTGCACATTGACTCAGTACTGGTACTCCTAGTATATAGCCTCATTACTACCTCGTACCCTACACATTGACTCAGTACTGGTACTCCTAGTATATAGCCTCATTACTACCTCGTACCCTGCACATTGACTCAGTACTGGTACTCCTAGTATATAGCCTCATTACTACCTCGTACCCTGCACATTGACTTAGTACTGGTACTCCTAGTATATAGCCTCATTACTTCCTCGTACCTGCACATTGACTCAGTACTGGTACTCCTAGTATAGAGCCTCATTACTACCTCGTACCCTGCAAATTGACTCAGTACTGGTACTCCTGGGATATAGCCTCATTACTACCTCGTACCCTGCACATTGACTCAGTACTGGTACTCCTAGTATATAGCCTCATTACTACCTCGTACCCTGCACATTGACTCAGTACTGGTACTCCTAGTATATAGCATCATTACTACCTCGTAACCTGCACATTGACTCAGTACTGCTACTCCTAGTATATAACCTCATTACTACCTCGTACCTGCACATTGACTCAGTACTGGTACTCCTAGTATATAGCCTCATTACTACCTCGTACCCTGCACATTGACTCAGTACTGCTACTCCTAGTATATAGCCTCATTACTACCTCGTACCCTGCACATTGACTCAGTACTGGTACTCCTAGTATATAGCCTCATTACTACCCTCGTACCCTGCACATTGACTCAGTACTGGTACTCCTAGTATATAGCCTCATTACTACCTCGTACCTGCACATTGACTCAGTACTGGTACTCCTAGTATATAGCCTCATTACTACCTCGTACCCTGCACATTGACTTAGTACTGGTACTCCTAGTATATAGCCTCATTACTACCTCATACCTGCACATTGACTCAGTACTGCTACTCCTAGTATATAGCCTCATTACTACCTCGTACCCTGCACATTGACTCAGTACTGGTACTCCTAGTATTTAGCCTCATTACTACCTCGTACCCTACACATTGACGCAGTACTGGTACTCCTAGTATATAGCCTCATTACTACCTCGTACCCTGCACATTGACTCAGTACTGGTACTCCTAGTATATAGCCTCATTACTACCTCGTACCCTGCACATTGACTTAGTACTGGTACTCCTAGTATATAGCCTCATTACTTCCTCGTACCTGCACATTGACTCAGTACTGCTACTCCTAGTATATAGCCTCATTACTACCTCGTACCCTGCACATTGACTCAGTACTGGTACTCCTAGTATAGAGCCTCATTACTACCTCGTACCCTGCAAATTGACTCAGTACTGGTACTCCTGGGATATAGCCTCATTACTACCTCGTACCCTGCACATTGACTCAGTACTGGTACTCCTAGTATATAGCCTCATTACTACCTCGTACCCTGCACATTGACTCAGTACTGGTACTCCTAGTATATAGCATCATTACTACCTCGTACTCCTGCACATTGACTCAGTACTGGTACTCCTAGTATATAGCCTCATTACTACCTGTACCCTGCACATTGACTCAGTACTGGTACTCCTAGTATATAGCATCATTACTACCTCATACCCTGCACATTGACTCAGTACTGGTACTCCTGGTATATAGCCTCATTACTACCTCGTACCCTGCACATTGACTCAGTACTGGTACTCCTAGTATATAGCCTCATTACTACCTCGTACCCTGCACATTGACTCAGTACTGGTACTCCTAGTATATAGCCTCATTACTACCTCGTACCCTGCACATTGACTCAGTACTGGTACTCCTAGTATATAGCCTCATTACTACCTCGTACCCTGCACATTGACTCAGTACTGGTACTCCTGGTATATAGCCTCATTGTTTTTATTGTCTCACTACTTCCTTTTAATTTAGCTAATATTTGTCTCACATTTTAACTGTGAATAGTTGGAAATTGGCTCGTAAGTAAAAATGTCACTGTAAAGTCTAAACCTGTTGTATTCGGCGCATGTGACAGATAACATTTTATTTGATTTTAAGAATATAGCATACCTAATCATAAACCATTGTGAAAACTCTTGCAGTCATAGAATTACTTATTCATTGACTGACTGTTGTCTTGTGTGTATGCTACTCCTCCCCCAGTGTGGTCTAAGAACAGTAAGCCTGTCCACACCACCATCCTGAACCCCCACATCCACCTGGTCGGGGAGGAAGCAGCTTGCATCGCCTACATCCGTATCACACAGTATATCAACACCAACAGCATGCTGCGCACCGCCCAGTCTGAGGAGACACACATCTGGCACCGCCGTGACGGCAAGTGGCAGATAGTCCACTTCCACCGCTCTGGATCACCCTCCGCCATCACCAAGTAAGCCAGTCTGGTGAGTGTCTCCTCACCTCTCCTTTACTCTCTATACTGGAGACACTCAGCTCAGATCAGTCCTGCCATCTGGTGGGAGATGTAGGAATTTCATGAAGGCCTGCCATCAGGTGGGAGATGTAGCAATTTCATGTAGGACTGCCATCGGGTGGGAGTTGTAGGAATTTCATGAAGACCTTCTAGCACTCAATGCCAGAGATTCTGTAGCTGTACAGGCATGGGCTTCTGTAATAAGGGTCAGTTTTCAATCTTTCTATTTCATCTCTCTTATTCCCTACTATTTGTTTTTGAATGAAGTCAGTTAACCTCTCGTCTCCACCTCTGACCCCAGCTGAACTCCAGAGCAGGAGGGTTTGATTGAGACGTCTCTCTGAGTGACACCGGTGGGTGACCATCCGGCTGCGTGGGGACATAGAGGGATGCCCACCGTCCTGCCTGAGGAACCTTGAGCCCTCCTGCCCGCCACATCTCATCTCTTTACTTGAAATCAGTTTATGCCTTCTCTCAACTCCTTCACAAGCAAATCGCATTAACGTCCACTTTTTTTATTCAGTTAGACTTACAGTATACCTTACAGCTGCACACAGCCGTACAGTTTATTCTCTGAACCCGGACATGAAAGCTATGATTTAAACATTAAAGATTTACCATGTATCCTTGAAGGGGAATTATAATGCCAATATATCGATGTGTTTGTTAACTTGAAACACATTGGATCATGAGATGTGGGAAAGCATTCACTAAGCGTGAAATGTTCTTTTTGATAATGAATATCTTATGGTGTATTCCAGATTGATAATCCACTACCACATGATCATGGCGCCTCAAGAGCACATTTAACGTAGACAACAGAGGAAACCATACTTTGCCCTCACAGGTTTAAATGATTAAATGGCTGACCGTTGGTCTGAATAGCCACTTACCTTATGTGTTGATATGACTAGGGCAGCAAACTGCCATTTCTCTACTTCAATGCAATACACATCCCTCAACACTCCTCCCTCAACACTGCTCCCTCAACAATTTTCCCTCAACACTTCTCCCTCAACACTTCTCCCTCAACACTTCTCCCTCAACAATTCTCCCTCAACACTTCTCTGTCAACACTGCTCCCTCAACAATGTTCCTTCAACAATGCAGTACATAAATCATTTAATAATAACAAGAGTCCAGTCAGAAATATCAAGTAATCAAAGTAATACTAACATAAATATGTACATAATAGAACATAATACTGGTTGTGGGAGGAGCATCAAAGCACTTCTTTACATTCTTCCAATCAGGACTGTGGGTATTTACCATATATCTTCCCCACTGTTTAGTGTTATCAATACAAACCCCCTCTTGCTTGTTAGAGCAGTTTATCTTACTTGCAACAGACAGTGTAAACTACAGTATTCTGCCTATTTCAGAGTAAGAAGCTATTTATAACAGACCACTAACACTGCCCCAGGATGTTCTGCAATAAGTTAGATTGGTGTTTTTACACTAAATGGTGTGTTCTTCTGATAAAGATTTGTTGTGGATTTAAAAAATGACAATGAATTTGAGTGACTTTGTTTTATTGATGCGTCCCATTCCCTCTATGTCTTCACTCTCCAGTGTTAACATCTCTGTTTATTGCATGCAAGTGTATAAATGAGCAGTGGATCTCTCTGCTTGTGTTTCCAGTTCTCATTATGGTCCTGTATAGGAGGAGCACAGCATTTTTATTTATTTATGTATTATTTATTCATTTATAGGGGACAATGCACATTAATCAACATCAACATTACAATAATGCAACATCCATGTAAATGTGCCAGGGTTAGCCATAAGCTAATTTGCACGCGTATTCCCAGGCCAGGTAAAGGCAGTTACACAGCCACAGTACAAAGTCACAGTAAAACAATACAAAATACAAATACATTACATCCAATAATATATCATTCTAACACCAACAACTTATTCGTAATAAAAACACTGTCGTCTTACATATGATGAACCACAGATAACTCTTGTGCACAGGTTTGGATAGATTTTATCCATGTTTTCAATTTAAATTTAAAAGTACATTAATCAGTGTAGCTTTTCAAGTCCCTGGGCATTACATTCCAGTATATTGTAGCTCTAACAGAGAAGGCCGATTGTCAGAATGCGACGGTGAAATGCGGTAGGCGAAGTCAAACGCAGGACAAAGAGCTTACTGGAAACGTACTTTACTTGAAAGTAACCAGAGAAGAAAACAATCTCCACACAAGGAGGAAAAACAACCCGCACACGAACACTGTCGATGACGAATACAATAACACACAACACACAATGAACGACAGAGGGTTAAATAGGGAATACAATACAACGTAATGGGGAACAGGTGTACACAATCAGGACAAAACAAGTCAAACACCGAAACATAGATCGGTGGCAGCTAGTACTCGGGGACGACGAACGCCGAAGCCTGCCCGAGCAAGGAGGAGGAGCAGCCTCGGCTGATTCCGTGACAGTACCCCCCTTGACGCTGCGGCTCCAGCCGAGTCGGATGACTCCGGTTGAAGTCCCTCAACATGGAGGGATCTAGAATGTCCCTCCTGGGGACCCAGCACCGTTCCTCCGGACCGCACCCCTCCCACTCCACGAGATACTGCAGCCCCCCGTCCGATGCCTCGAATCCAAGATGGAACGGACTGAGTTCGCCGGAGCCCCTCGATGTCCAACGGGGCGGAGGAGCCTCTCGTACCTCACTCTCCTGGAGTGGACCAGCCACCACCGCCTGAGGAGAGACACATGGAACGAGGGGTTAATGCGGTAATTAATGGGCAGTTGTAACCTGTAACATACCTCGTTCAATCTCCTCAGGACTTTAAAGGGCTCCACAAACTGCCGACCCAGCTTCCCGGCAGGGCAGGCGAAGGGGCAGGTTTCGGGTCGAGCCAGACCCGGTCTCCGGTGCATACACCGGAGCCTCACTGCGGGGCGATCGGCGCTCGCCTTTTGCCGCCTGATGGCCCGCTGCAGATGGACATGCGCAGCGCCCAAGTTTCTTCCGAGCGCTAAACCACTGGGCCCACCGCAGGGGCTTCGGTCTGGCTCTGATGCCAAGGTGCCAGAACCGGCTGATAACCTAACACACACTGGAAAGGCGTAAGGTTAGTGGACGAATGGCGGAGGGAGTTTTGGGCTATCTCTGCCCAGGGAATATATCCCGACCACTCCTCTTGCCGGTCCTGGCAATATGACCTCAGAAACCTATCCACATCCTGGTTAACTCTCTCCACCTGCCCATTACTCGGGGTGAAAACCTGAGGTAAGGCTAATCGAGACCCCAAGACGTTCCATAAATGCCCTCCAGACTCTAGAGGTAAACTGGGGACCCCGATCAGACACTATATCCTCAGGCACCCCATAGTGCCGGAAGACGTGTGTAAACAGGGCCTCAGCAGTTTGTAGGGCAGTAGGGAGACCAGGCAGGGGTGTCACGAGTTACAAAGCCAGAACCCAGAAGCAGACCAGGACAAGGTTAGTTGAAACGAAGGTGAGTGTTTATTTACAAATTCAAGAGTGATGCTGAATAATCCAGGGAACAGAGCGGGCGGCGTTGGTTAGTTGTTGGGGGTGCAGTGGTTGATCCAATCATGGCTCGGCAGCCGCCGACCACCAGGCAGAGGTTGGATGAAGGTTCGGACGAGTGATGTTCATGGCTAACGATCCGGCAGGGGAATGGATGTTAGGCCAGAGCCTAAGAAGGGTGATGATCAGGACCAGGTGTGCAGATTGCTGATGGGATGCAGGTGCGGAAATCAAGAGAGCTCCCCGGAGCGTTCCAGAACCCTCGGGAAACTGGAGATCACGAGCAGAAAAACTAGTCCACAGACAGGACCCGACTCAGACTGCCGGGATCGTTACAGTACCCCCCCCTCCGACGAACGCCACCGGGCGGACTCCCGGAGCGCCAGGATGGAGGCGGTAGAAGTCACGGATGAGGTCAGCATCTAGGATCTGTCGCCGCGGAATCCAACTCCTCTCTTCAGGACCATACCCCTCCCAGTCCACGAGATACTGGAAACCCCGCCCCGCCGTCTGGAATCCATGATGCGTCGCACCGTGTAGGCAGGACCACCTCCGATCATCCGAGGAGGAGGAGGAGGAGGCGGAGGAGGCAACAGAGGACTGAGGAAAACAGGCTTGAGGCAGGAGACATGAAAGGTGGGATGGACTCTGAGCGTCTCGGGAGTTTGAGTCGAACTGCCACCGGATTGATCACCTTCTCCACCACAAACGGACCAATGAACTTCGGTAACAACTTCCTAGACTCAGTCCGTAAAGGAAGATCCCGTGTGGCCAACCAGACCCTATCTCCGATGGTGTAGGTGGGAGCGGGATCCGGCGACGATTCGCCTGGAGCTGATACCGGTCCGAAACTCTAAGGAGTGCCTTTCTGGCCCGATGCCAGGTCCGGTGGCAACGATGAATATGGGCCTGAACAGAAGGCACTGAGAGCTCCTTCTCCTGAGAAGGGAACAAGGGAGGTTGGTAGCCATACAGGCACTGGAAGGGAGACATCCCAGTGGCAGATGTAGGGAGAGTATTGTGGGCATACTCAACCCAAGGCAACTGAGAGACCCAGGAGGTGGGGTTGGAAGAGGCCAGGCAGCGTAGCGTGGATTCCATCTTCTGGTTGGCTCTCTCCGCCTGACCATTAGATTGGGGGTGAAAACCAGATGTGAGACTGACTGTAGCTCCAATGGCCAAACAGAAGGACTTCCAGACAGCAGAGGGTAAACTGAGGGCCACGGTCGGAAACGATATCACTGGGCAACCCGTGGACCCTGAAAACCTCCCTAACCAGGATCTCGGACGTCTCCGAGGCAGAGGGAAGCTTGGCAATAGGCACAAAGTGGGCGAACTTGCTGAATCTGTCCACGATAGTCAGAACGACCGTGTTCCCCTCAGAAGCGGGCAACCCAGTGACAAAGTCCAGGGCCAGATGCGACCATGGTCGCCGGGGAATAGGAAGGGGGTGAAGTAGTCCAGAGCTGGGCCGATTGGTACTCTTATTCTGCGCACACACTGGACAGGCAGCAACATAACCCGAGTATCCTCGGCCATGGCAGGCCACCAAAAACGTCTGCGAAGAAACGCCATCGTCCGAGCCACGCCAGGGTGACAAGCCATCTTGCTGGCGTGGGACCATTTGAGGACCGCGGGACGAACCGACTCAGGCACAAACAACCGACCGGGTGGACCGTTACGGGGACCGGGCTGCGTCCGAAGAGCCGCCATCACCTCCTCCTCAATCTTCCACCTAACAGCTCCCACGACGCAGTTCCGGGGGAGAATTGTCTCGGTCTTGGACCCACTCTCCTCCGTCTTGGAGAACATCCGAGACAAGGCGTCCGCCTTGCCGTTCTTAGATCCAGGTCGGAACGTCAGGGAAAAAATTGAATCGTCCGAAAAACAACGACCACCTGGCCTGGACGGGAGTTGAGACGTCTAGCCGATTGCACGTAAGCAAGATTCTTGTGGTCAGTCCAGACAATAAACGGCTGCTCCGCCCCCTCCAACCAGTGGCGCCACTCCTCCAAGGCAAGTTTCACCGCGAGAAGCTCCCGGTTACCCACATCGTAATTCCTCTCCGCAGGCGAAAGGCGACGAGAGTAGTAGGCGCAGGGATGGAGTTTACTGTCCGTGGAGCATCGCTGCGACAGGATGGCGCCAACTCCCACATCAGCGCGGCGTCCACTTCAACGACGAACTGACGGGCCGTGTCCGGTTGAGAGAGAATCGGTGCGTTGGTGAATCGCCTCTTCAAATCCAGAAACGCTCGATCCGCCTCCGGATTCCCACTTGAAGCTCCTGATACTGGAAGTCAAGGCCGTTAACGGAGCGGCCACACGGCTGTAATCCCGGATGAATCTGCGGTAGAAATTCGCAAACCCCAAAAATCTCTGGAGCTGCAATCTCGTACCGGGCTGGGCCCATTCCAGAACCGCTCTAACCTTCTCCTGGTCCATCCTAATCTCTCCCCTGGAGATGATGTACCCGAGAAAGGATGTCGTGTGGGCGTGAAACTCGCACTTCTCGGCCTTCACGAACAGGCGATTCTCCAACAATCGCTGCAGAACCTGCCGGACATGCTGGACGTGGTCGGAAGGTTCCTTCGAGAAGATCAGAATGTCATCCAGGTAAACAAACACAAAGCGACCGATCATATCTCTCAGGACGCCGTTCACCATACTCTGGAATACCGCTGGAGCATTGGTCAGTCCAAACGGCATCACCTGATACTCGAGTGACCCATCGGTGTATTGAAACCCGTCAACCACTCGTCTCCCTCTCTGATCCGGACCATGTGATACGCATTGCGTAGGTCTAGCTTGGTGAACACCGTAGCACCCTGTAAGGAGTCGAAGGCAGAACTCATCAAGGGCAGGGGATACTTGTTCTTGACCGTGATGTCATTCAACCCCGATAATCAATACACGGTCGAAGAGAGCCATCCTTCTTACCCACAAAGAAGAATCCTGCCCCCCAGGGGTGATGACGAGGGACGAACGAGACCAGCAGCTAGGGGACTCCTTGATGTAGGTCTCCAAAGCCTCACGTTCAGGGCGGGAGATACTGTATAACCTTCCCTTGGGGTAGACAGCTCCAGGGAACAGGTTGATGGCACAATCATATGGTCGGTGGGGAGAGAGTGACAGAGCCTTCTGCTTACTGAACACTTCCCCCAAATCGTGATATGTCTCGGGAACCAGGGACAAATCTGGGGGTTTAGCCTCAATCACCTGACTGGGAACCGAATGGGGACAGGCAGTCTTGAGACAGTTAGCATGACAATCAAGGCTCCAACTCGTTACCTTGCCCGTCACCCAATCGAACGTGGGATTGTGTTCCTTCAGCCAGGGGTATCCAAGGACCAGAGGAACATGGGAAGACGGCAGAATGAAGAATGAAATCATCTCCGAATGATTCCCCGACAACAGCATCTTAACCGGTTCAGTCCTCATCGTGATACGTGCCAGACTACTGCCGTTCAGAGTGGTCGCTTCAATGGCTTCGGCAATTGCTCCTTGGAAAGCCCCAGCTGTTCCACCAACTTCGGCATCAAGAAAGCTTCCACCGGCACCTGAATCGATAAAAGCGTTAATCGCTAAGCTCTGATTCCTGTTCACAAAGGTAGCCGGGAAACGGGGTCTGACAGAGGTACTGAGAGGTTGAAACTGGCTCGCTAAAAGTCCTCCCAACTTTAGCGAGCCGGGCAGTTTGACGACCGCCGGGAACAAGTGGAGATGTAATGTCCCGAGCTACCACAGTAGAGGCAGCAGTTGGTCTTACGTCTATGTTGACGCTCCTCCTTGGTTAACCCGTGCCACCCCCACTTGCATGGGTTCAGAATCGGGAGAGAGGACCTCTCCACTAATCCTTTGTGGTGGAGAATGATCGACGTGTTCTGGTCCACCACCCGACCCGACTGGGAACTGAGAAGCTGATCGATTGGACGGACCCCATTGCTTCTCCCTCCTTCGCCTCGGACTCGATTATCCACCCGAATAGACAAGGCTACCAAGCTGTCCAGGTCACTAGGCTCCGGATAGGAGATCAACTCATCCTTGAGCTGCTCCGACAGACCCTGGTAAAAGGCCGCTTGCAGAGACTCCTCATTCCACCCACTCTCCACAGCCAACGTCTTGAACTCGATCACGAAGTCGGCCACGCTGCGAGTTCCTTGGTGAAGCGAAAACAGGCGCCTAGCTGCGTCCCCTCCCCTCGGACGGAATGGTCGAAGAGCTTCCTCATCTCGGCCGTGAACCCCTGGTATGAAGCCATGCAGGGGTCTTGTCGTTCCCAAACGGCTGAAGCCCACTCCAGCGCTCGACCACGCAGCAACTCAATCACAAAGGCTATCCTAGCCTTGTCTGTGGCATAAGAGTAGGGCTGTAGATCGAACACTAACCCACACTGCATAAGGAAAGAACGGCATCTTCCCAGCTCCCCCTCATATTTATCCGGCGTCGGAACCTTGGGCTCACGGAAGGACACAGCTCCAGACGCGGCAGGCGAGATGGGTGAAACCGGTAGTGGATCCTCCACCGAAACTTGCGCTGGTTCTGGACCTCCGTCAGACCGGTAGAAAGGTTCCGAACTGACAACGCTATCTCCTGTAGTGCCGTGCTATGTTGTCCCAACATCTTCTCCTGATGGGAAATGGCATGGCGAACAGAGTCCAGGTCCGCTGGGTTCATTACTAGCCGGATCGTTCTGTCACGAGTTACAAAGCCAGAACCCAGAAGCAGACCAGGACAAGGTTAGTTGAAACTGAAGGTGAGTGTTTATTTACAAATTCAAGAGTGATGCTGAATAATCCAGGGAACAGAGCGGGCGGCGTTGGTTAGTTGTTGGGGGTGCAGTGGTTGATCCAATCGCTGGCTCGGCAGCCGCCGACCACCAGGCAGAGGTTGGATGAAGGTTCCGGACGAGTGATGTTCATGGCTAACGATCCGGCAGGGGAATGGATGTTAGGCCAGAGCCTAAGAAGGGTGATGATCAGGACCAGGTGTGCAGATTGCTGATGGGATGCAGGTGCGAAAATCAAGAGAGCTCCCCGGAGCGTTCCAGAACCCTCGGGAAACTGGAGATCACGAGCAGAAAAACTAGTCCACAGACAGGACCCGACTCAGACTGCCGGGATCGTTACAAGGGGAATGAGACGGCAGGCTTTAGAAAACCGATCCACAACGACCAAGATCGTAGTGTTCCCCTGGGAGGGAGGAAGGTCCGTGACAAAATCCACCGATAGGTGAGACCACGGCCGTTGTGGAACAGGTAGGGGTTGTAACTTCCCCCTGGGCAGGTGTCTAGGTGCCTTACACTGGGCGCACACCGAGCAGGAGGAAACATAAACCCTCACGTCCTTAGCTAAGGTTGGCCACCAGTACTTCTCACTAAGGCAGTGCACTGTCCGACCAATACCCGGATGACCAGAGGAGGGTGACGTGTGAGCCCAGTATATCAAACGGTCGCGAACCTCGAGCGGCACGTACCTCCAACCCTCTGGACACTGTGGAGGAGTAGGTTCGGAACGTAACGCCCGCTCGATTTCCGCATCCACCTCCCACACCACCGGTGCCACTAAACAAGACTCCGGGAGTATGGGAGTGGGCTCAATGGACCTCTCCTCTGTGTCATATAGTCGGGACAGGGCGTCTACCTTAGTGTTCTGGGACCCTGGTCTATAGGTGAGCTTAAATACAAAGCGGGAAAGAAACATTGACCACCTTGCCTGGCGAGGATTCAGCCTCCTCGCTGCCCGGATGTACTCCAGGTTACGATGGTCAGTCAGAATGAGAAAAGGGTGTTTAGCCCCCTCAAGCCAATGTCTCCACACTTTCAGGGCTTGAACCACAGCCAGCAGCTCCCTATCCCCCACGTCATAATTGCGCTCCGCCGGACTGAGCTTCTTAGAATAGAAAGCACAGGGGCGGAGTTTAGGTGGCGTACCCGAGCGCTGAGACAGCACAGCGCCGATCCCAGCCTCAGAAGCGTCCACCTCAACCTGAAATGCCAAAGAGGGATCCGGATGCGCCAGCACCGGAGCCGAGGAAAAAAGGTCCTTCAGACGTTTAAACGCCCTGTCCGCCTCAGCTGACCACTGCAGGCGCACCGGACTCCCCTTTAGCAGAGAGGTAATGGGAGCTGCTACCGGTCCAAAGCCCTGGATAAACCTCCGGTAGTAATTGGCAAAACCCAAGAAGCGCTGCACCTCCTTTACCGTGGTGGGAGTCTGCCAATTACGCATGGCAGAAACGCGGTCAATCTCCATCTCTACCCCTGACGCAGACAACCGATGTCCCAGGAAGGAGATGGACTCCTGGAAGAACAGACATTTCTCCGCCTTCGCATACAGGTCATGCTCCAACAGTCTACCAAGCACTCGACGCACCAGGGACACATGCTCGGCTCGTGTAGCGGAGTATATTAGGATGTCATCAATATATACCACAACACCCTGTCCATGCAAGTCCCGGAAAATCTCGTCCACAAATGATTGGAAGACTGAAGGAGCATTCATTAACCTGTATGGCATGACGAGGTACTCATAGTGACCCGAGGTTGTACTGAATGCTGTCTTCCACTCATCTCCCTCCCTAACGCGCACCAGGTTGTACGCACTCCTGAGATCCAATTTTGTGAAGAATCGCGCCCTGTGTAATGACTCCGTCATACTAGCGATCAGAGGGAGAGGATAGCTGTATTTGATGGTGATCTGATTTAGACCACGGTAATCAATACACGGGCGTAAACCCCCATCCTTCTTCTTCACAAAAAAGAAACTCGAGGACGCAGGGGAAGTAGACGGCCGTATGTAACCCTGTCTCAAAGATTCGGTGACGTAGGTCTCCATAGCGGCCGTCTCCTCCTGAGACAGAGGATACACGTGACTACGTGGAAGCGCAGCGCCTACCTGGAGGTCTATCGCACAATCCCCCTGTCGATGAGGTGGTAATTGAGTCGCCTTCTTCTTACTGAAGGCGAGAGCCAAATCGGCATACTCAGGTGGAATGTCCACCAGTTGATCAAAGCTGAGGTTGGTGTCCCTGCAGGCCAATTGTAGTGGTCGATGAGGGCCCTCTCATTCCATCCCGTGTTGGCAGCTAGCGTCCGGAAGTCCAGCGCGAACTCCTGCGCGCTCCTCCTCCCCTGTCTAAGGTGGAATAGACGCTCACCCGCCGCTTTACCCTCTGGGGGCCCATTACCCTCTGGTTGGCCCATTCCAGCGCCTTGCCGGACAGATAGGAGATGAGGGCGGACACGCTCTCGTATCCCGAGGGCACCGGGTGAATGGTTGCTAGGTAGAGTTCAACCTGGAGTAGGGAAACCCTGACACCCGGCCGCAGTGCCATCATAAGCCCTCGGGAGCGAGAGCCGAATCCCACTGGACTCCGGAGATGGAACGATGGGTATGGCTGATGGTGGTGGTATCGTAGGATGAGGTGTGTTATTCTGTCAGAATGCGACGGTGAAATGCGGTAGGCAAAGTCAAACGCAGGACACAGAGCTGACTGGAAACGTACTTTACTTGAAAGTAACCAGAGAAGAAAACAATCTCCCACACAAGGAGGAAAAACAACCCGCACACGAACACTGTCGATGACGAATACAATAACACACAACACACAATGAACGACAGAGGGTTAAATAGGGAATACAATACAACGTAATGGGGAACAGGTGTACACAATCAGGACAAAACAAGTCAAACACCGAAACATAGATCGGTGGCAGCTAGTACTCCGGGGGACGACGAACGCCGAAGCCTGCCCGAGCAAGGAGGAGGAGCAGCCTCGGCTGATTCCGTGACACTGATTGACCGAATTTGCTGTGTGGAAAAGGGACAACGCAATCCCCTCTAGTTACTGCCCTTGTTATCATGCAGGTGCTTTCCTTGAGCATGATATGCTGACATAAGAGTGGAGAGGCAAGGCCATGCAGGATCTTAAAGACAAGGCTGCATCTCCATACTGCTTAAAGCTATCCAGACTGAATAAATTATGTCTGTGAATGATGTGACAATGGTGGGATCGTAGGATTTTTATTATTCTATATATGTGATGCTTTCTTTCTATATATTATTCTGGATAGTTCTTTTGAGGCATGCAAGTTTGGAATGTGCCGAAGTTGATGTGTGTGTGTTTTTAATTGTTTTTATCTAAAGGGTCAATATCGTAATTTGCAAATATTATATAATATATTGTGAATGTGGGTCTGTAAATCAAGACATATTATTATGTTAAGGTATTGCAAATATTTTACAGTGTTTTAAGTTATCATAGTTTCAGCAATGTGATCTAAACATCTTCAATCATAGTATTATTTGGAATTATTGAATTGATTTGATTATGAAGACACTTTCCTGTCGCTGTGGAAGAATGTTACGTTCTTTTACCTTTTTTAGAAAATTTGACCTTATGGTCAAAGTGTAAGGCAACTTGCTGTTGTCTGGGCTCCCGCTTGTGCCATTAAACCCCTGCAAGCCCCTCTCTACCTTCAGGCTCTGCTCAAACCCTACAACCCAACCTGAGTTCTTCGTTCTGACACCTCTGGTCTCTTGGCCTTCCCACCCTCTCGGGCCCAGTCCAAGCTCTTCTCTGTCCTGGCACCCCAATGGTGGAACCAGCTTCCCCCTGAAGCTAAGATAGCAGAGTCCCTGCCCATCTTCCGAAAGCATCTGAAACTCTACCTCTTCGAATAGTATCTTAAAATATCCCACAACACCCCCCACCCCCCTAAAAAAAAGCCTTTTGTGAACTAACATCCAAACTTGACTATTTCCCGCCCTTACTAGCTCTGACTTTGCTAATAGCTACTTTATTGAATAAATAATTACTCACAATGACTGTGATATGTGGTTGTCCCACCTAGCTATCTGAAGATAAATGCACTAACTGTAAGACACTCTGGATAAGAGCGTCTGCTAAATGACTAAAATGTCAAATGTAAAAAGGCAGTATGAAAGCAGTATGGCATTTCTCTTTAAACTTCTCCAGCCGTTGAGCAGGGCGAGTTTCATGAAACCACTTCTGAGAGATGGCACTTAGGTGTTCCTCCCACTCTGTTTTCATGTTAATGCCTACAGTATCTGATTTCCTTCCTGTATTGACAGCTAGAGGAAAGTTAATGTTATCTTGAATGAAACACCATCAAGTAGAACATCTTATTACATTTATATATTAGTGACTATAGCCCTTGTTGTGTATAGGACTGCACATCTAACATTGAACCAGTCATGTTAATGACTTTTATTAAGAACAGTGATGGTGTATAAAAATCATCATATTAATTAAAGCATGTAATTCAATCTGTATTCCACAAAGTCTGTCTAATCATCTACATAAAAACATATATAAATTGAAAAAAATATCAACGCAACCTGTAAAGTGTTGGTCCCATGTTTCATGAGCTGAAATAAAAAATCTGATATTTTCCATACACACAAAAAGCTTATTTCTCTCAAATTTTGTGCACAAATTTGTTTACATCACTGATAGTGAGGATTTCTCCTTTGCCAATATAATCCATCCATGTGACAGGTGTGGCATATCAAGAAGTTGATTAAACAGCATGATCATTACACAGGTGCACCTTGTGCAATTGGAATGCTGACTGCAGGAATTTCCACCAGAGCTGTTGCCAGAGAATTTAAATGGTACTTTCATGGTGCGAACAGCCCGTTCCATCTCATCTCATAGATGTTCTATTGGGTTGAGGTCTGACTGCGCAGACCACTCAAGTAAACTGAACTCGCTGTCATGTTCCAGGCAATGTTTTTTCACTCCTCAATTATCCAGTGTTGATTGCGTGGCCACTGGAGACGCTTCGTCTTGTTTTTAGCTGATAGGAGTGGAACCCGGTGTGGTTGTCTGCTGCAATAGCTCATCGACGAGCTGCGATCGACGAGTTGTCCATTCCGAGATGCCGTTCTGCACACCACTGTTGTACTGCGCTGTTATTTGCCTGCTTGTGGCCCGCCTGTTAGTTTGCACAAACGATTTTTGCCATTCTCACATTTTTACATTTTACATTTAAGTCATTTAGCAGACGCTCTTATCCAGAGCGACTTACAAATTGGTGCATTCACCCTATAGCCAGTGGGTTAACCACTTTACAATTAATTTTTTACTTTTTTTATTATTATTATTTTTTATTTTTTTTTGGGGGGGGGGGGTAGAAGGATTACTTCATCCTATCCCAGGTATTCCTTAAAGAGGTGGGGTTTCAAATGTCTCCGGAAGGTGGTGAGTGACTCCGCTGTCCTGGCGTCGTGAGGGAGCTTGTTCCACCATTGGGGTGCCAGAGCAGCGAACAGTTTTGACTGGGCTGAGCGGGAACTATGCTTCCGCAGAGGAAGGGGAGCCAGCAGGCCAGAGGTGGATGAACGCAATGCCCTCGTTTGGGTGTAGGGACTGATCAGAGCCTGAAGGTACGGAGGTGCCGTTCCCCTCACTGCTCCATAGGCAAGCACCATGGTCTTGTAACGGATGCGAGCTTCAACTGGAAGCCAGTGGAGTGTGCGGAGGAGGGTCAAATTCTCCTTTGACCTCTCTCATCAAGCTCTGTTTTCTACCACAGGACTGTCCCATAGGACTGCCACTGACTCGATATGTTCTGTTTGTCGCACCATTCTCTGTAAACCCTAGACACTGCCATGCATGAAAAGCGCAGGAGGCAGCCCTTTCTGAGATACTGGATCCGGCGCGCCTGGCACCGACAATCATACCAGATCAAAGTCGCTTAGGTCACTCATTTTGCCCATTCTAATGTTCAATCGAACAGTAACTGAATGCCTCGATGCCTGTCTGCCTGCTTTATATAGCAAGCCACGGCCACGTGAGTCACTGTCTGTAGGAGCGATCCAGTATCATGAACGGGATGGTGTACCTAATAAACTGTCCAGTGAGTGTGTAAATCAACAGTATTCCGCTTCTTCTTCTCCAAAAGTCAGGGATACCACAAAACCTAACTGAGTAGTTGTTATAGGCTTGCATTAAGTGGTATTGCTAATTTGCATCAAACTAGTTTAATTAAAGTTTTGTTTCATTTGTGTTTTGTCTAAAACAAAATAGTCCTCAAGATACCTTACTTAAGAGGACATTACTAATTAGTAGTAATGGACATACATTTACATTTTTAGATCTGCTTTTATGTCTAGACTGACTTTTGTGTTCTTGTGTGGAAGCTATACATAAAAGGTTTGTAAGCTGCCCTATGCCTTAAAAGATACAGGGGCCACAATTTGACAATGGTTGCAACCTGGTCTCAGAGCATTTCGTATTAATCTGTATGTAAATCTGAGGAACTTTTGGTATGGTTACATAAAATAGATGGTTACATAAGGCAAAACATTTAAGTAGAGTGGTTAGTCGGGGTGGATGGGTTGCGAGTTCGAATCTCATCACAGATCTCGAATCTCATCACAGACAACTTTATAATTGTTGCTACTTAGAAGCATTTCAACTGCTCACTACTTTAACTACTTTAATAATAATAATATGCCATTTAGCAGACGCTTTTATCCAAAGCGACTTACAGTCATGTGTGCATACATTTTTACGTATAGGTGGTCCCGGGGATCGAACCCACTACCCTGGCGTTACAAGCACCATACTCTACCAATTGAGCTACAGAGGACCACTTTACACCTACTTAGCGTGTTAGCTAAACCTTCCCCTAACCTTAACCCTTTTAGCTAACCCTTCCCTTACCTTAACCGTAACCCTAACCCCTAGCCTTGCTAACGTTAGCGAGACTAGCTAACGTTAGCACCTAGTTAGAATCTGTAACATATAATACGTTTTGCAAATCCGTGACATATTGTACGTTTTGCCCATTCGTAACATATTATATAAAATGGGTGCTGAACATCCACAAATTAATACATACCATATAAAACGTAAAATATAATACTAAATGAGTGTCTCGGACATACGTACAGAGTAATATGAAATGCTCTGAGACCAGGTTGATAGTGTAGTCACTGGCTCGAATGAGCGGATGTCAAACATCACCAACTGTTGTTAAAATAGTTTTCACACAAGAGAGGACTTAGATGAGATAAAAGCTATGTGAAGAGCATAATACTTCGCTAAAGTAAATACATTTAGTCATTTTTCTCCAGGAAATCTGGATTTTAGAGTTTTGCCATTTTGACTTTGGTGAGTGAATCTGGTGAGTTTATTTATATGCTTTTTCTTTATTAAATTACTTTTAAGGTTACTGCAAGAGTTATATATGTTGATTGATACTTGAGGAAACGACCAGTCTTTTTACAATTAATTTATGATAATGTAGGCTCCAGGCTACTATAAATTGCATGCAATTGATCATAATTTGCAAATATAATGGTAATTATATGGTTGAACACATTGTATATGAATGCGTTGCTGGTTTGCCGGAAACACCAGTCCTGGACTAAAAAGCGATTTCAATAGGCATTCTTTATTGATACTGTTTTTTAGTTGAGGACTAGGCTTAATCTCTGTCCGGGAAACTGGTCCATAGAATATTAACCTTCCCAAGGTACCATTACTAATAAAACCAATCTTTACAACAAAAAAAACAGTTATTGAATTTAGATATTACCAAAAAAAATGAATACAAAAATGTGGACCTATATTAAGGATCTCTACATTGATATTGATAGTGTTGTAATGGATCAAATAATTTAATCAAATCTGTTGTTACATGCGCCGAATACAACAGGTGTAGACCTTACGGTGAAATGCTTACTTACAAGCCGTTAATCAACAATGCAGAGTTTTTTTTTAAGTATGTAAGAAAGTATTTGCTAAAATCACCAATTAAATAATAGGTTCATGCTTTTTTGAATATGTTTATTCCATTGCAGCTAATAAGGGTTAAAGTTAGGGATTTTTTAATTGTGTTCCTTGGGTTATGTTTTAGATATTTCATTTTCTCTATTCATCCATCTCACCTGTGGACAATCATCATTAAATAATATGGTAGTAAATGCTTAACAATGTTAAGTGGAACAAAATATAATGTTTGCAAGCAGGCACAGCATACTTCTAGTTTTCTGTTCACACCAGGCATGCACGGCATACAAAAGTGACAAAGTATTTCTGTCACCCTGACAAACAAGTGTGTTGTCTTGTCTACAAGCCTGTCTTTCATTTGTAGAGTATCAGCACATTATGATCCGTTCACATCAATTCACACAGTTTTGATGGTACTGCTCCTGTGAGACTTCTGCTAAATGTCACTCCTCTTGTGCAGGCTGAAGAGAAATGGATCCTCTGATTACTATAGTTCTGGTGGTGACAGCAACAGCAGCACAAGGTGAGACATGATATAACACAGAACAGAGTATAAGGCCTATCCAAGACTTAATAAGACACTAACAACATTAATGCTAATAGTGGAACATGTTCTGCTAATCCAATTTACATTTATTAGCTTCTATAGTTAAGAAAATGTACAAAAAAATAATAATAATCAGCCAAAAAGAGTTAAATAAATAAACAAACAAGAACTGCGATATATACAGTGCATTTGGAAAGTATTCAGACCCCTTCACTTTTTCCAAATGTTGTTACGTTACAGCCTTATTCTAAAATGGATAAAAAATAAAAAATAATCCTCATCTATCTACACACAATACCCCATAATGACAACATGATAACAGGTTTTTAGAAATTTTTGCAAATTCTTGAGATCTTTCTACAACTTGATTGGAGTCCACCTGTGGTAAATTCAATTCACTGGATAGGAATTGGAAAGGCACACACCTGTCTATATAAGGTCCCACAGTTGGACCTTATATGATGGAATATGAAGAAAAATTCACCAAATTATTTTTAAATCTTCAACATAGAAATGCTACCAAAAAGAATTTACTGAAACTTGTAACAAATGACGGAGTCACCACATGATTCACCAAACCATATTTTGAAAGAGGAAGAAAAGTACTTTAAGCATATGTTTTTGTTTCAGTCTCCTCCTTCTCCACTAACCGAAGTTAATTGTATCGATTTTCTTTCTATGAATAATGTAAAATTAACAGCTGTACAGACAGACTCATGTGAAGGCCAAATTGCAGACGAGGAACTTCTCGATGCAATTAAAGCCTTTAAGACGGGGACAACTCCAGGGCTGGATGGCATACCAGTCGAGGTATACCAAACCTTTGTGATGCACTCGGAGGACCGTTATTAGCATGTTTTAACCCCTCCTATAAAAATGGTAGCTTATCAGATGCTCAACAAGAAGGTATTTTTTAATTATTACTGAAACAGGACCTACAGTGGGGAAAAAAAGTATTTAGTCAGCCACCAATTGTGCAAGTTCTCCCACTTAAAAAGATGAGAGAGGCCTGTAATTTTCATCATAGGTACACGCAGTGGCGGCTCCTGAAAAAATTCTCAGGAGGGGCAATTTTTTCTGATGATTTAGGTGACCTACACACATTTAAAAAAGATATGTCCAGCAACAACATGAAGACAGGGGCAGCATATAAGTCAATACCAGAAGCATTTATTGACTGATCTCAAAAGTGTTGGCTTACCAGGGTTGGTGGAGCCCTCAGTTTCATCTTTGCCTCGCAAAGCTAACTCAAACACTCGCAAAACTTCACACACTGGATTAGCCGGCTGAGGATGTGGCGGTTCTTGCTAATGTCGTAGTAAATATATTTGTTATAGTGAATATGGAATATGATATGTTGAGTAAAATGTTGTGCTAAGATCTATTTAGGTCAGGAGCTGGTTATAAGTTATGTTCCTATCCAATAACAATGGACAAAAGGGTCCTATCTTGTCAGCCTTGTCAGCAGGTGGCCAAGGACAACACCCACGCCATAGGCCTCTCAGTTCTTCCAACTCACGAGTTCTTGCTCTGAGGACACACACACACAAAACACACACACACACACACACATCATCACTGTTAAACACACACACACACACACATCATCACTGTTAAACATACACACACACACACACACACACAAAAATCCCCTCTCTCTTAGGCTGAACATTTGAAGACAGAGAACCCGACTCAGAGCCAATGCAACAGTGACAGTAGCCTGGAGGGGACCTCGCCCAACTCATCAGGACCAATCAGAAGATCAGAACTACTAGATTGAACCTACTTCATTTATTGCATAAAATGTCTGCACACAATGTTTCGGGGCTCTCTTCAGATAATAATAATAATAATAATAATAAATGCCATTTAGCAGACGCTTTTATCCAAAGCGACTTACAGTCATGCGTGCATACATTTTTGTGTATGGGTGGTCCCGGGGATCGAACCCACTACCTTGGCGTTACAAGCACCATGCTCTACCAGCTGAGCTACAGAAAGTGGATACTCATGGATGCGCATTGCAATTGTAAAATGTCAACACAATTGGAGACACCACGTCATTTTTGGAGACATGTTATTGACAGTAAACTATTGTAGATGCGACTGCTAACTAAATAAAACATTTTAGCTGGCTAGCTAATCATCTTAGCTAAATGTGGGGCAAACAATTCAGTTATTTACCGTTAATTTGAGGGATTGGGGTGAAAGAAATCGAGTTACATAGTGATACTTTACGATATACTGTATTGACAATATCGCAATATTTTAGCGCTAGTTGGCTGTACCTGCACCAAAACACCATTATTGTTCCTTCATAGCTTGTTCTCAATCTTTTCACATTGGGAGCCAATTTGTTTTCAGCACTTTTTATTTCCATGACTGATCAAAACTCGTTCTCATGGCTTTCTGATCCCTCTGCAACAGACATATGGTGCGCAATAAAATCTACAGTATCGAATCGCAATACGTATAGAATCATGAGACTCGCAATGCTGATGCATATATCTTATCGTGAGGTTCCTGGCAATTCCCAGCCCAAGTTCATTTGCCACAACAAATCTCTTCGCTAGCAAACGCAATGTGTCTCCAGCAATGTTTACTTTTTTGACGTTCTATGGCATCTCCACTTTCCAAGCATATATGACCACATGTAATATTTTGGTAAGTGATGCAAATAGTGAACTATGTAGGGCCAGGATGTAAAATATATGTAGCTGCAGCAATTTCTCTTATCTGATATGGTAAGTAATGGGGCTTGATTTATAGCTCCCTAAGAGTTTGACGAACGGGTCCGTGAACGCGATTGCAGATATCTTTACCTCTGAATAAACTGCCTTATATTATACAATTATCCACCTTGTCCAAAAGTCTCTACTTTTTCTCCGTTCTCCAGTAAACTTGTTTTATCAACAATAGTAAGGTTCAATGACACAGAAAGCAGTTCAATGTCGGGGTACAGTCGCTCTCCTTACCAGGATCGCGGTCCGCTCTGACCAGGGTGAAGGTGGCCGGCTCCACCTCTCTGCCAGCAGCGTTTTCATTATTTAGTCCGTTCGTAGCGGGTATGTACCACGATCAACAAGATCAGTCCAAAACCGAAGATCAGTCCAAAGCAGAATGTTTGCAGAATGTTTGTAAACTAAGTCTACAAATTAAAAACATAAAATAACGCCACACTGCAGGTCGCAACATAGACGCTGATAGCCGCGCATTGTCTTAGTTACGTTCAACGTTACGTCACGTATGACGAAAGCGCGTAAGTGCATGCACACAGACACCCATAGAGAATGTATTGAAAGCTTTGAAATGTGAAAAAATAGATTTTACATGACAGGCTATGAGAGACTTCTGGGCGATTTTCAACCTGACTGAAATCGCCCAAAAACGGGCGGGCCATTTGAAGCTACGACTTTAGCCTGATTTGACATTTAGTGGCTGGCAGATCAGACGTGAACACTGATAACTGCTGTTGCCGTGATATATTTTTTTATAAATTTATAAAAAAAAAATATATATATATTTTTTTTTTTTTTTTTATAATTGATTAGAAAAAAAATCCCTTCCTTTTCCCGTTTGGCAGTGCGTCGCCCATATCGCCCTATTGAACAAGCCGTCCCTGGGTACACGTCAACTATGACAGACAAAATGAGAGAATATAAGTATTTGGTCAGTAACAAAAGTTTCTCAATACTTTGTTATATACCCTTTGTTGGCAATGACACAGGTCAAACGTTTTCTGTAAGTCTTCACAAGGTTTTCACACACTGTTGCTGGTATTTTGGCCCATTCCTCCATGCAGATCTCCTCTAGAGCAGTGATGTTTTGGGGCTGTCGCTGGGCAACACAGACTTTCAACTCCCTCCAAAGATTTTCTATGGGGTTGAGATCTGGAGACTGGCTAGGCCACTCCAGGACCTTGAAATGCTTCTTACGAAGCCACTCCTTCGTTGCCCGGCGGTGTGTTTGGGATCATTGTCATGCTGAAAGACCCAGCCACGTTTCATCTTCAATGCCCTTGCTGATGGAAGGAGGTTTTCACTCAAAATCTCACGATACATGGCCCCATTCATTCTTTCATTTTCACGGATCAGTCGTCCTGGTCCCTTTGCAGAAAAACAGCCCCAAAGCATGATGTTTCCACCCCCATGCTTCACAGTAAGTATGGTGTTCTTTGGATGCAACTCAGCATTCTTTGTCCTCCAAACGCGACGAGTTGAGTTTTTACCAAAAAGTTATATTTTGGTTTCATCTGACCATATGACATTCTCCCAATCCTCTTCTGGATCATCCAAATGCACTCTAGCAAACTTCAGACGGGCCTGGACATGTACTGGCTTAAGCAGGGGGACACGTCTGGCACTGCAGGGATTTGAATCCCTGGCGGCGTAGTGTGTTACTGATGGTAGGCTTTGTTAATTTGGTCCCAGCTCTCTGCAGATCATTCACTAGGTCCCCCGTGTGGTTCTGGGATTTTTGCTCACCGTTCTTGTGATCATTTTGACCCCACGGGGTGAGATCTTGCGTGGAGCCCCAGATCGAGGGAGATTATCAGTGGTCTTGTATGTCTTCCATTTCCTAATAATTGCTCCCACAGTTGATTTCTTCAAACCAAGCTGCTTACCTATTGCAGATTCAGTCTTCCCAGCCTGGGTGCAGGTCTACAATTTTGTTTCTGGTGTCCTTTGACAGCTCTTTGGTCTTGGCCATAGTGGAGTTTGGAGTGTGACTGTTTGAGGTTGTGGACAGGTGTCTTTTATACTGATAACAAGTTCAAACAGGTGCCATTAATACAGGTAACGAGTGGAGGACAGAGGAGCCTCATAAAGAAGAAGTTACAGGTCTGTGAGAGCCAGAAATCTTGCTTGTTTGTAGGTGACCAAATACTTATTTTCCACCATAATTTGCAAATAAATTCATAAAAAATCCTACAATGTGATTTTCTGGATTTTTTTTCTCAATTTGTCTATCATAGTTGACGTGTACCTATGATGAAAATTACAGGCCTCTATAATTTTTTTAAGTGGGAGAACGTGCACAATTGGTGGCTGACTAAATACTTTTTTCCCCCACTGTAAGTGGTAAATATAAACATCCAGTCCATTTAAAAACATGGAGGCCCCTTACACTTCAGTGTTGTGAGGCAAAAATTCTAGCAAAATGCATAGCACATAGAATCAAAAAGGTATTGTCTGATATTATTCATCTTAATCAGACAGGTTTTTTACATGGAGATAATATAAGACAAATAATGGAAACAATAGAACACCATGAACAATCTGAGAAACCAGGCCTGGTATTCATACCTGAATTTGAAAATTATTTTGTTAAAGTACGACTGGAATTTATTTATATATTTTTGGAGAATCTCTTATACAATCGGTTAAAGTTATGTATAGTAACCCTAGGTGTAAAATAGTAAATAATGCCTACTTCTCAGAAAGTATTAAACTGTCAAGAGGAGTAAAACAAGGTTGTCCTCTATCGGCATATCTATTTATTTTGGCCATCGAAATGTTAGCTATTAAAATCAGATCAAATAACAACATTAGTAAATTAGAAATCCCAAGGCTTAAAAACAAAGGTGTCCATGTATGCCGATGAGTCAAGTTTTATATTAAGTCCACAAGCTAGATCCTTGCAATGTCTCATTGAAGATCTAGATAACTTTTCTGGACTAAAACCTAATTATGATAAGTGTACAATATTACGTATTGGATCTTTAAAAAATACAACATTTACATTACCCTGCAGTTTACCTATTAAATGGGGTGATGGTGAAGTAGACATACTTGGTATTCATATCACAAAATATATAAATGAGCTCTCCACAATGAATTTCAATAGAAAATGTGTAAAAATAGACAATATCCTGCAACCACGGAGAGGTAAATACCTGTCTATTTATGGAAAAATTGCCCTGATTAACTCCTTAGTCATATCTCAGTTTCCTCACTTACTTATGGCGCTGCCTACTCCTGATGATTTGTTTTTCAAATCATATGAGCAAGAAATATTTCGCTTTATCTGGGATGCTAAACCAGACAAGATAAAGCGTGCCTATCTATATAATGAATATGAACTGGGTGGGTTGAGATTATTAAATATAAATGCACTAAACCTCTCTCTAAAAACTTCACTTATACGAAAGTTTTACTTTCGATTAATTGAAAATGAAACATTTTTTTTAAGTATCTCTCTTTTTCAAACAAGCATTGCAGAGCTGGCTACAATTTCAATTTCATCCCCTTGAAAATAGTTATTTTGTTTTTAAATGATATTGTAAATTGGAATGGTAGAGTTATGTCTTTCATGGAATTATCAGAATTGTATGGGAAGGTCTGCTCAATCCAAGATTACAACCAATTGATTACTGCATTACCCCAAAAATGGAAGGTTGAGGTGCAGCTCTTGGGGAACTGTGGGGGGTGGATCTTGGAGGGCTGGTGGCCTGGTGGTTGGAAGCTTGGGCCGGTTGCTGATAGGTTGCTGGTTCGGGTCCCCGTGTTTGACCTTGTGGGAGATCTGTCGACGTGCCCTTGAGCAGGGCGTTGGCCTTGGTTGCTTCTGTGGGTCGCTCTGGAAGGGATTCTGTTAGATGACTAATGTGATGTAGATGTTGAGCAGCTTCACTTCAAGTTTGTTTTAATATTCAATAAAAAAAATATTACGAAAAAGTAAACTTTTTTTATTTTTATATAATAAATACGAATTTGGAGGGCAGAAATTATTAAATATTAAAGCATTAGACCTCTCACTAAAGGCTTCAGTCATACAAAGGTTATACTAAAATCCAAACTGGTTCTCTAGCAGATTAGTACAAATGTTTCACCCCATGTTCAAGAATGGCCTTTTTCCCTTTATTCAGATTACTACATTGTAGAATAATAGTGAAGACATCACAACTATGAAATAACACATATGGAATCATGTAGTAACCAAAAAAGTGTTAAACAAATCAAAATATATTTTATATTTGAGATTCTTCAAATAGCCACCCTTTGCCTTGATGACATATTATGGCAAGAACAGCTCAAATAAACAAAGAGAAACGACAGTCCATCATTACTTTAAGACATGAAGGTTAGTCAATACGGAACATTACAAGAACTTTGAACGTTTCTTCAACTGCAGTCGCAAAAACCACCAAGCGCTATGATGAAACTGGCTCTCATGAGGACCGCCACAGGAATAGAAGACCCAGCGTTACCGCTGCAGCAGGATTAGTTCATTAGAGTTACCAGCCTCAGAAATTGCAGCCCAAATAAATGCTTCACAGAGTTAAAGTAACAGACACATCTCAACATCAACTGCTCAGAGGAGACTATAGGAATCAGGCTATGGTCTAATTGCTGCAAAGAAACCACTACTAAAGGACACCGATAAGAAGAAGAGACTTGCTTGGGCCAAGAAACACGAGCAATGGACATTAGCCCGGTGGAAATTTGTCCTTTGGTCTGGAGTCCAAATTTGAGATTTTTTGTTCAAACCACTGTGTCTTTGTGAGACACGTGTGGGTGAACGGATGATCTCTGTATGTGTAGTTCCCACCGTAAAGCATGGAGGAGGAGGTGTTATGGTGTGGGGGTGCTTTGCTGGTGACACTGTCTGTGATTTTTTTTTAATTCAAGGCACACTTAACCAGCATGGCTACCACAGCATTCTGCAGCGATACGCCATCCAATCTGTTTTGGGATTAGTGGGACTATCATATGTTTTTCAACAGGACAATGACCCAACACTCCTCCAGGCTGTGTAAGGGCTATTTGACCAAGAAGGAGAGTGATGGAGTGCTGCATCAGATGACCTGGTCTCCACAATCCCCCGACCTCAACCCAATTGAGATGGTTTGGGATGAGTCGGACCGCAGACTGAAGGAAAAGCAGCCAACAAGTGCTCATCATATGTGGGAACTCCTTCAAGACTGTTGGAAAAGCATTCCAGGTGAAGCTGGTTAAGAGAATGCCAAGAGTGTGCAAAGCTGTCATCAAGGCAAAGGGTGGCTATTTGAAGAATCTAAAATCTAAAATAGATTTTGATTTTTTTAACACTTTTTTGGTTACTGCGTGATTCCATATGTGTTATTTCATAGTTTTTATGTCTTCACTATTATTCTACAATGTAGAAAATAGTAAAAAATTAAGAAAAACCTTTGAATGAGTAGGTGTTCTAAAACTTTTGACCGGTAGTGTATATATTTATATATTTTTTCAAAACAACATATATTGGAAATTATACAGACAATTACATTGATGGAAACTACAATCTATCTGCAATATTACATTTGATCTAACCCCTAAAAAATTAAAATAAATAAACATCTAGGAGTCTTAGGCCTAGTTTACTGGTCTGTAACCTGAATGAATGTGTGCATTTACATTAGAAATGAGCGTTTAAGGACCATGTTGGATGCATATTTGCCCAGGAGACATCAATTTACCGAGTTCAGGGCCAGCTCCGTCTTCACCTATTGGTCGGCCAGTCCAAGCAGATTATTAGTTGTTCAGATGGTGACGAAAAAATTTATATACAAAACAGAAACTACAAACAGGTATGCCCAAACTACAGACTCAAAACCAAACTAAAGGCTTCATGGCCACTAAACAAAACTAGCAGCCTCACGGCTCTGCAAGCTTGGACACTGACTGACGATCACCTTAATTGGCAGCACCTGATGTGCTTATCAACCAGGCTCAACACCTGGACAAGGTTGCTGCTGTCCCCTGGGTGAATGGAGTGTGGAAGTGTATCCTGGATAGTGTTTTTGTCTATGTCCTAACACTAAGCTTGTCCCCATATCATAACATACTGACATAAAATCATTGCTCCACAGTTAATGCCGCGGCCTGTAATCTCTCTCATGAGAATGGAACTCATCAATGCTATGGGGCTTTGGGAGAATCTTTGTCCTTACACCTGTCTGCAGACAGTATCAATGAAGAAATAACTTTGAGGAAAGGTGATAAAAATATTCTGCTCTTCAAACCTGGAGAAAACGGGAGATTTAAATTGTATCTTGAATATGTGAATCGCTCTGAGTTCTTTAAGAATGGAACATTCAGAATGGACAGAGTTATAGAGGACGACTCTGGAGATTACCAATTGAAAATATATAATTCAGAGGGAACAATGTTGCGCACAGTCAACATGCTACTGGAGACACAAGGTACAAAACCTTTTTGTTTTTTAGTTAGGCCTAAATACTTCATAGATCATTTTCCTGGTGAGGGGGATTTCTGAATGGTCGCCAGGGTGTCAGTACTTCAATAGGTTTATAATGTAGGACTTGGCAGCAGTAGTACAACACAGAGAGAACATTGTTATGACATAGAGAATATAATGCTTCATTAATATATTGTGTTTGCATGAATCAGAGTTAGGGTATTTGAGGCATCTCTTGTGTTTGTGTCTGTCAGCCCCGGTGTCAGAGCCAGTGTTGTCTCACCTCTGTCTGCCTCATGGAGAGACCGTGGTCACATGCTCTTCAGAGGGAGATGGTCTTCAGTACAGCTGGACCCTGAATGGCCAGAATCTGACCAGGAGTGTAGCCTATGACGTCTACCAGAACAGTGTCATCACGTTGAAGAGTGATGTGACAGGAACCCTGACCTGTATGGTTCAGAATAAAGTTAGCAGCAGCAACTCTACTATTGATCTCCCCTTGGCCTGCCCAGGTAATGTCAGGACAGTTGACTTAATTCCCACCTTTTGAATTAAGAGTACAACTCTGTTTCATTTGCATGGTCAACAAGTGTTGTGTACTGATGTTTTCTTTCTAGTTGTCTCTTCCCAGTTTCCTTTTGTAGCTGTGACAGTGGCTGTGGCTCTGACTGTTGGAATTCTCACATTACTTCTTGCACTGTTTGTCGGTATTAACCATCTACTCAAGGAACGAAGATCCAGATTTGATACTTCAGGTAAAATGTTTAAAGTAATTTATTTTCATGTCCAGAACATACATTTGAAATGTTGAATAAACATGACATTTTGTTTCATGTCCAGATTATACAACAGCTTTCCTTTCATTTTTCAGAAAACGGTGACGAGGGTGTTGTATACGCTGATGTGAAAATAGGCAAGCAAAGAAATCCAGCAAGGAAGCAGAGGCCCCCAGCCACAGAGATGGTGGAGTATGGACAGATCAAAATGGCTGTGAACCCGGATGTGGCAGCCAGCCCATAGACTCAAGGGTAGACATTTTATCCACATGTAGCTTTATAAAGCAGATATAAGACAAGGGTTGACTGAACATTATGTGGATGCACTGATTGAGTAGATCAGACAGACCATCAAACTTAAAGACTAGTGCCAAATCAACACAACAAGATGACATCATGCATCGTGCAACGAATGCAAAGAAGATGCACTGCATGTAGTTTTGAGTTTGTTAACATGAATATAATAATAATCTCATTTTGAATGTACAATGGTATAACAAATTCAAAGTATTTAAACTTTTCCTTAACCATGCTATCAATTGATCTGTATTTTAATGTTTGAATGGATCCTCTCTAGAGTGCTGGCAAGTCAGAACTTAGCTCTATTGCTAGAGAGAAAGCATGTGAACATTTCCTTTGAAACTGAGCTGCAATATCATACTGTAAATGTAATGCTTTCTTTCTTTTGAGGCATCCATGTTGTTGTACCAATGTTTATTTGTGTTCAAATACTCATTTACAATTGTTATATAATATATTGTTAATGAGGGGCTGTAAAGAAATAAACTATCTTTTACATTGTTTAAAGTATTTAGAGCTATTCATGTGTGATTTCTTACATATATTGTTGCAGTGATAATTCAAAACAATTATATTGGTAAGAGAATAAAAGATAAGACAAAACTGTATTTAGTTGTATGTATGAAACAAAGTTGTGGAAACTTAAGAAATCAAGTTAAGTTGACAAAATTTAACTTTTTAAGACAATGGGTTAAATCATATTTTTAAGATGTTTACTCGACAATGTAATGACTTTTGTATGATCTGTTATGGAGGTGTGAGGACCCCCGGTGACACATCAGAGAGCACCATCAATGTAAAGTATTGGACAGTTTGAATGTGAAACTTCAAAGTGCACAATATTTAATTGAATCAGTCCTTTTGAACCAGTCAATGTCTCCCTGTGAAAATGTATCTGTGTAATAATAAGATGATTGAATGTGATGACCCACAACAGATAATTGAGGAAGACAATCGTTTTTTCTGAAATCATACACTTATATTGCTAATGTATTGCTATTTCAGATATCAGATATTACAGTATTACTATTCCTCTTCCTGCTTCAGTGCTGCTGACACTTACAGATGGTCCAAAAATCCCTTGTTCTCATCAAACTACATGAAGGAAAATGGTAGTGAATGATAACTCACAATGTGTAATAAGTTACAACTTCTGTTTTTGCAAACAGGTACTTGTGGTTGGGTGTTCACACCAAGCAATGTGTGACATAAAGAAGTGTTCTCTTCCTGACACGCCAGTAAGTTGTCTTGTCAACAAGCCTGTCTTTCATTTATAGTGCATCATAAAATGCAATGTATCAATTTTTACATTAATCCTGTAGCTTAATTCACTCTTCTTGTGCAGGCAGAAAATAAATGATCCCCTTGGTAATTTTAGTTCTGGTGGCCAAAGCAGCAGCACAAGGTAAGACATTATATTACAAAGATTATAATGAAATCTATTGTATTGAACATGAGCTCAGCTATGGTAGGATCCAAAAAGGAAATCGCAAAAAAAATGGTCATCGTTGAAAATGTTCTGTGAATACCAATTGACATTTATTAGTCAGTTACTGTAGAAAATCCCCTCTCTTAGCCTCCATTCAAAGACACTAGCTATGAGACACTTTCCACTAGCAGAGAGCAGAGGTAATGGGGGAATTTCCATTGTTTACAGCTACTCTGCCCCCCAACTTTCACACCCTTTCTCTTGGAACATTCCGTTGCTAGGGGCAACTCTGCTGAGCAACTCAACTGACAGGGGTCAGCCAATCACAGGCCCTATCTGGTGGGGTAACAGGCCCCTTTCCTGCCTGTTTCTTTAGTTGAGCTTAGTGTTGCAGAGAGATTGGCATGTGCACAGATATGGGTCTACCGGTGCCCAAGCACCTGCCCCTTTGTCCTCCCACTTACCAAGTGCCCTTTTGTTGGCACTATCCTAAATTAGCCATGGATGGAGATAGGGATTTACTTCATTCTGCGTACTGGCCAATGATTAACTTAGGCATGACATGCCAGCAACAAACGCTGACACTTCACATCCAAGTACAGTGGGGGAAAAAAGTATTTAGTTAGCCACCAATTGTGCAAGTTCTCCCACTTAAAAAGATGAGAGAGGCCTGTAATTTTCATCATAGGTACATGTCAACTATGACATACAAATTGAGAAAAAAATTTCCAGAAAATTACATTGTAGGATTTTTAATGAATTTATTTGCAAATTATGGTGGAAAATAAGTATTTGGTCACCTACAAACAAGCAAGATTTCTGGCTCTCACAGACCTGTAACTTCTTCTTTAAGAGGCTCCTCTGTCCTCCACTCGTTACCTGTATTAATGGCACCTGTTTGAACTTGTTATCAGTATAAAAGACACCTGTCCACAACCTCAAACAGTCACACTCCAAACTCCACTATGGCCAAGACCATAGAGCTGTCAAAGGACACCAGAAACAAAATTGTAGACCTGCACCAGGCTAGGAAGACTGAATCTGCAATAGGTAAGCAGCTTGGTTTGAAGAAATCAACTGTGGGAGCAATTATTAGGAAATGGAAGACATACAAGACCACTGATAATCTCCCTTGATCTGGGGCTCCACGCAAGATCTCACCCCGTGGGGTCAAAATGATCACAAGAACAGTGAGCAAAAATCCCAGAACCACATGGGGGGACCTAGTGAATGACCTACAGAGAGCTGGGACCAAAGTAACAAAGCCTACCATCAGTAACACACTACGCCGCCAGGGACTCAAATCCTGCAGTGCCAGACGTGTCCCCCTGCTTAAGCCAGTACATGTCCAAGCCCGTCTGAAGTTTGCTAGAGTGCATTTGGATGATCCAGAAGAGGATTGGGAGAATGTCATATGGTCAGATGAAACCAAAATATAACTTTTTGGTAAAAACTCAACTCGTCGTGTTGGGAGGACAAAGAATGCTGAGTTGCATCCAAAGAACACCATACCTACTGTGAAGCATGAGGGTGGAAACATCATGCTTTGGGGCTGTTTTTCTGCAAAGGGACCAGGACGACTGATCCGTGTAAAGGAAAAAATGAATGGGGCCATGTATCGTGAGATTTTGAGTGAAAACCTCCTTCCATCAGCAAGGGCATTGAAGATGAAACGTGGCTGGGTCTTTCAGCATGACAATGATCCCAAACACACCGCCCGGGCAACGAAGGAGTGGCCTCGTAAGAAGCATTTCAAGGTCCTGGAGTGGCCTAGCCAGTCTCCAGATCTCAACCCCATAGAAAATCTTTGGAGGGAGTTGAAAGTCCGTGTTGCCCAGCGACAGCCCCAAAACATCACTGCTCTAGAGGAGATCTGCATGGAGGAATGGGCAAAAATACCAGCAACAGTGTGTGAAAACCTTGTGAAGACTTACAGAAAACGTTTGACCTGTGTCATTGCCAACAAAGGGTATATAACAAAGTATTGAGTAACTTTTGTTATTGACCAAATACTTATTTTCCACCATAATTTGCAAATAAATTCATTAAAAATCCTACAATGTGATTTTCTGGAAAAAAAATTCTAATTTTGTCCGTCATAGTTGACGTGTACCTATGATGAAAATTACAGGCCTCTCTCATCTTTTTAAGTGGGAGAACTTGCATAATTGGTGGCTGACTAAATACTTTTTTCCCCCACTGTATATCTGACCAAATTATGAAAGACAAGCTTTGTAATTTTGAATTCCGTAAAGTAAGTGTGGAAGAGGTGAAAAATGTGTTATTGTCGATCAACAATGACAAGCCACCGGGGTCTGACAACTTGGATGGAAAAATACTGAGGATAATAGCGGACGATATTGCCACTCCTATTTGCCATATCTTCAATTTAAGCCTACTAGAAAGTGTGTGCCCTCAGGACTGGAGGGAAGCAAAAGTTATTTCCCTACCTAAGAATAGTAAAGCCCTCTTAAATGGCTCAAATAGCCAACAAATCAGCCTGTTACCAACCCTTAGTAAACGTTTGGGGAAAATTGTGTTTGATCAGATAAAATGCTATTTCACTTTCAACAAATTGACAACAGACTTTCAGCACGCTTATAGGGAAGGACATTCAACAAGCACAGCACTTACACAAATGACTGATGATTGGCTGAGAGAAATTGATTATAAAAATATTGTGGGGGCTGTTTTGTTAGACTTTAGTGTGGCCTTTGACATTATCGATCATAGTCTGCTGCTGGAAAAACTGTATGTGTTCTGGCTTTACACCCCCTGCTATATTGTGGATAAAGAGTTTCCTGTCTAACAGAACACAGAGGGTGTTCTTTAATGGAAGCCTCTCCAACAAAATATTTCAAAAACTAAAAGCTTTGTATTTGGGACAAATCCTTTACTAAACCCTGTACCTAAACTAAATATTGTAATGAATAATGTGGAAATTGAGCAAGTTGAGGAGACTAAATTGCTTGGAGTAACCCCTGGATTGTAAACTGTCATGGTCAAAACATATTGATACAACAGTAGCTAGGATGGGGAGAAGTCTGTCTATAATAAAGCGCTGCTCTGCCTTTTTAACAACACTATCAACAAGGCAGGTCATAAAGGCTCAAGTTTTGTCGCACCTGGAGTACTGTTCAGTCGTGTGGTCAGGTGCCAGAAAGAGGATTCACAGTCCCCAAGTCAAGAACAGACTATGGGAGGCGCACAGTACATTTGTACATTTTACATTTTAGTAATTTAACAGACGCTCTTATCCAGAGCGACTTACAGTTAGTGCATACACTTTTCATACAGTACTACATAGAGCCATGACTACATGGAACTCTATTCCACATCAAGTAACTCATGACAGCAGTAAAATTAGATTTAAAAAACAGATAAAAATACACCTTATGGAACAGCAGGGACTGTGAAGCAACACAAACATAGACACATGCATACAAACACACGATAACATACGCACTATACACACGTACACATGGATTTTGTGTTATAGATATGTGGTAGTAGAGTAGAGAGAGGCCTGAGGGCACACACTTGTTGTGAAATCTGTTCTAAATGTATTGTAATGTTTTTAAAATGTATAACTGCCTTAATTTTGCTGGACCCAAGGAAGAGTAGCTGCTGCCTTAGCAACAGCTAATGGGGATCCATAATGAATACAACTACAAAAGATTATAACGGCGATTCTGATCCAACCATTTATTCATACAATGTTGTGCCCCTGGTCTGAGAGGATGGAAGTTCAGTACGTAGCTAGATGTAGAAGGCTAATGTTAACTAGCTAACGTTGCCCATGAATGGAAGCGAGCAAGCCTTTTAGCCAGGTGACCTAGGACAACAAAACATAAGAACGTGTACTGTATGACAGAGTTATAGAACGTTTCCTCAACATGAAAGAGAGGAGGATGGCCTTGGTGTTTCTCTACAAGTAGGGTGAGTCAACATATTTTTCTACTTGTAAGAACAAGCGCGCACACACACACACACACACACACACAGAAATTAGAACCATCAACAGCCACATCATATTTAGTTTTCCCCAGTGATTTTAACCACACACCGCTACTGCCCCTACCCCGTCCGTTGGTCTGCCCGGTATGAAGCTCACGTGCACTCGGTTGTGCCATTATCCCAGTCTGCCCTGCAGGGTATGGAGATTGCACATGCCCAGTATCCAAACATGCATGGTTTGAGATGCAACCGGTCAAGTGTGTGTAGCGAGCTACTGTTTAAATATCAACAGTACTGCCACAGCAGCATAAGATTTGATTAACACATTTGATTTATGCTACATCATCATCAATATTCGCTCTGGTTGGCTGATAGCCTATGTGCAGCAGCACTTCATTATTTATTTCCTTATAGAATCATAGCCGTGGGAAGGGTGCTGGAGATGCTGCAGCATGAGCAAATCTGTCAGTGAACAGCATGCAGACAAAACAGACCTTTCGCAATTTTTTCAAATACAATCGTGGGAAAAACACAGGTTGGAAAGCAACCCACTAGACACAGACGTCAATTCAATGTATATTCCACCTTGGTTGAAACAACGTTGATTAAACCAGTGTGTGCCCCATGAGATGGCTCATGAGATGGCTGAAAAGAGAGAAGACTCTAGTCAGTCTGCTGTAGGCTACCAACATATGTTATCAACTTCCAAATAGGCCTATTGAGCCAACATTGTGTCAGGGTTGAGTGTAGAGGGAACGTGGAATCACACGCAGGACACAGAGATTCGAAAACAGATGTCTTTAGTGAAGTCCGTACTACAAGCCAACACGGCAACAGGCCATAGGCGAAAACAAACGCACACCGGACTGTCCAAAGTAAGTACGCACAACGTGCAGGACTCTCTAAGCAAAACGAATACAGAGAGCACAAAACAGAGGACCAACAACAACACGTGACATCGAACAATTACACACAACACCTGACCAAACACAAGAGAACTAAATAGGGTGCCTAATGAACACTTAACAATAAACAGGTGTAACAAACAGACAAAACCAATCAAACATGAAACATCGAACGGTGGCAGCTAGTACTCCGGAGACGACGACCGCCGAAGCCTGCCCGAACAAGGAGAAGGAGCCGCCTCGGCCGAAACCGTGACAGTACCCCCCCCTTGACGCGCGGCTCCAGCCGTGCGCCGCCCCCGGCCTCGGGGACAACCAGGAGGACGCGGAGCAGGGCGCGTAGGATGACCACGATGGAACTCGGTCAGAAGAGACGGGTCTAGAATGTCCCTCCTCGGCACCCAGCACCGCTCCTCCGGGCCGTACCCCTCCCACTCCACAAGATATTGGAGACCCCCCATCCGGCGTCTCGAATCTAGGATGGCCCGAACAGTGTACGCCGGAGCCCCCTCGATGTCCAACGGGGGCGGAGGAGTCTCTTCTATCTCAAAATCCTGGAGTGGACCAGCTACCACCGGCCTGAGGAGAGACACATGGAACGAGGGGTTTATATTTTTGTAATCAATGGGCAGTTGTAACCTGTAACACACCTCGTTCAATCTCCTCAGGACTTTAAAAGGCCCCACAAACCGCCGACCCAGCTTCCGGCAGGGCAGGCGGAGGGGCAGGTTTCTGGTTGAGAGCCAGACTCGATCTCCAGGTGCGTACACTGGCCCCTCACTGCGGTGGAGGTCGGCGCTCGTCTTCTGTCGACGGATGGCTCGCTGCAGATGGACGTGTGCAGCGTTCCACGTCTCCTCCGAGCGCCGCACCCACTCATCCACCGCAGGGGCCTCGATCTGGCTCTCATGCCAAGGTGCCAGAACCGGCTGGTACCCTAACACACACTGGAAAGGGGTTAGTTTAGTGGAGGAGTGGCGGAGAGAGTTCTGTGCCATCTCGGCCCAGGGCACATATCTCGCCCACTCCTCCGGCCGGCCCTAGCAATATGACCTCAGAAACCTACCCACATCCTGGTTGACACGTTCGACCTGCCCATTACTCTCCGGGTGGTAACCCGAGGTAAGGCTCACCGAAACCCCCAACCGTTCCATAAACGCTCTCCAGACTCTGGAGGTAAACTGGGGGCCTCGATCAGACACTATATCCTCGGGTACCCGTAATGCCGGAAGACGTGAGTAAATAGAGCCTCAGCGGTCTGTAGGGCAGTAGGAAGACCCGGCATGGGAAGGAGACGACAGGCCTTCGAGAACCGATCCACAACGACCAGGATGGTGGTATTCCCCTGTGAGGAGGGAAGGTCGGTAACAAAATCCACCGAGAGGTGAGACCAGGGTCGTTGTGGAACGGGCAGGGGTTGTAACTTACCCCGGGGCAAGTGTCTGGGTGCCTTACACTGGGCACACACTGAGCAGGAGGAGACATAAATCCTCACATCCCTGGCTAACGTTGGCCACCAGTACTTAGTACTAAGGCAGTGCACCGTCCGGCCAATACCTGGATGTCCAGAGGAGGGTGACGTGTGAGCCCAATAAATAAGCCGATCCCGGACCTCGAGCGGGACGTACGTCCGACCCACCGGACACTGTGGAGGGCTAGGATCGGTGCGTAATGCCCGCTCGATCTCCGCATCGACCTCCCATACCACCGGTGCAACCAGACAAGACTTAGGTAGTATGGGAGTGGGCTCCACGCACCTCTCCTCTGTGTCATACCGCCGAGACAGGGCATCTGCCTTCCCGTTTTGGGACCCAGGGATGTAAGTGATCTTAAACACGAACCGGGCTAGAAACATAGTCCACCGAGCCTGGCGAGGATTTAGTCTCCTAGCTGCCCGAATGTATTCCAGGTTACGGTGGTCAGTCAGAATGAGAAAAGGGTGTTGAGCCCCTTCAAGCCAATGCCTCCACACCTTTAGGGCCTGTACCACGGCTAACAGCTCCCTGTCCCCTACGTCATAATTCCACTCCGCCGGACTGAGCTTTTTCGAATAAAAAGCACAGGGGCGGAGTTTAGGTTGGTGTGCCGGACCGTTGTGAAAGAACAGCCCCGATACCGGCTTCAGACGCGTCCACCTCCACTTGGAATGGTAAAGTGGGATCCGGGTGCGCCAGAACTGGAGCCGAGGTAAACAGGTCCTTCAGTTTCCCAAAAGCCCTGTCCGCCTCAGCTGACCACCGCAAGCGCACTGGACCCCCCTTCAGAAGGGACGTTATGGGAGCTGCCACCTGTCCAAAACCCCGGATAAACCTCCGGTAGTAATTCTCAAAACCCAAGAACTGCTGCACCTCTTTAACCGTGGTTGGGGTTTGCCAATTACGCACGGCTGACACACGGTCAACCTCCATCCTCACCCCTGACGCAGACAACTGATAACCCAAAAAGGAGACCGACTCCTGGAAGAACAGACATTTCTCGGCTTTGACATACAGGTCATGCTCCAACAATCTCCTCAATACTCTGCGCACCAGGGCTACATGCTCGACCCGGGTAGAACTGTACACCAGAATATCGTCGATGTACACCACTACTCCCTGCGCCTGCATGTCCCGGAAAATCTCATCTACAAAGGATTGGAAGACTGATGGAGCATTCATTAACCCGTATGGCATGACGAGATACTCGTAATGACCGGAGGTAGTACTAAATGCTGTCTTCCATTCATCGCCCTCTCTAATGCGCACCAAGTTATATGCGCTCCTGAGGTCCAATTTTGTGAAGAACCGTGCCCCGTGTAATGACTCCGTCATAGTCGCAATCAGCGGGAGCGGATAACTATATTTCACAGTCACCTGATTTAGACCGCGGTAATCAATACACGGGCGCAAACCTCCATCCTTTTTCTTCACAAAAAGAAGCTCGAGGACACGGGTGAAGTGGAGGGCCGTATGTATCCCTGTCTCAGAGACTCGGCAATGTATGTCTCCATTGCCCTCTTCTCCTCCTGTGACAACGGATAAACATGGCTCCGCGGGAGCGCAGCTCCTGCCTGGAGGTCTATCGCACAATCCCCCTGTCTATGAGGTGGCAACCGTGCCGCTCTTGTCTTGCTAAACACGAGTGCCAAATCCTCATACTCAGGGGGAATGTGCATTGCGGGCACTTGGTTCGGACTCTCCACCGAGGTCGCCCCTCACGGAAACACCCAGACACAGCCCCTCACACTGAGCAGACCACCCTTTAAGAGCCTTCTCTCGCCACGAAATAGTAGGATCATGGGTAATCAACCAGGGAAGCCCCAGTACCACCGGATATGCAGGAGAGTCGATCAGATAGAGCTGTATCGTCTCCTCATGACCCCCCTGCGTCTCCATCCTAAGTGGCGCTGTGACCTCCCTAATCAACCCGGATCCTAACGGACGACTATCTAGGGCATGTACAGGGAAAGGATTGTTAACCGGAAAGAGGGGAATCCCTAACTCTACACAGAATTTGCGATCTACAAAATTCCCAGCTGCGCCTGAATCTACTAGCGCCTTATGCTGGGAACGAGGTGCAACCTGTGGAAAACAAACAGGTATAGTTATGTGTACGACAGAAAGCTCTGGGTAAGTGGGGCGCCTACTCACCTGGGAGGACTCCCCAATGTGTGGTCTGCCGTCTCCTCCACCAGGGGACCCTCCCCAGCACCTAGCCGCGGTGTGCCCTCCACGGCCACAGTTGGTGCAGGGGACGGCCCCCCTCGGGCTCCTTCTTCTCCCTCCTCTAGCGCCAGCACCTCCGAGCTCCATCGGGCTCGGCTCGGAGGCGCTGGAGGGTGGAATGGGCGACCCCCACCTGGGACGTCCGCGGGTAGCGAGCAGGGTGTCCAGCCGAATGGCCATGTCAACCAACTGGTCAAATGAGAGTGTAGTATCCCTGCACGCCAACTCTCTGCGGACGTCCTCCCGGAGGCTGCAGCGGAAGTGGTCTATGAGTGCCCGCTCATTCCACCCTGCATCTGCCGCTAGAGTCCGGAACTCCAGTGCAAACTCCTGAGCGCTCCTCATCCCCTGCCGGAGGTAGAATAGACGCTCCCCCGCCGCCTTCCCCTATGGTGGATGGTCGAACACTGCACGGAAGCGGCGGGAGAACTTCGCATAGGTGATAGTAGCGGCGTCTATTCTCCTCCATTCGGCGTTGGCCCACTCCAACGCCTTGCCGGTGAGACAGGAGATGAGGGCGGAAACGCTCTCGTGTCCCGAGGGCGCCGGGTGTACGGTGGCAAGGTAGAGTTCCACTTGTAACAGGAACCCCTGACACCCGGCAGCGGTGACGTCGTACGCCCTCTGGAGCGAGAGCCGAATCCCACTGGGTTCCGGTAGTTGGACGGGCGGGCTGACCGATGGTGATGGTGCGGTAGGTGGGGGTGTGGTTACCCCGCTGGTCTCCCATCGATGGAGGGTGTTCATCACTCGGTCCAGGGCGTGCCCGATTTGGTTGATTCTATCCTCTTGACCACGAAGGCGCTCCTCCATGATCTCGGTGGGTGCGGGTGCTCCTGCTGATTCCATATAGATGGTGTGTAATTCTGTCAGGGTTGAGTGTAGAGGGAACGTGGAATCACACGCAGGACACAGAGATTCAAAAACAGATGTCTTTAGTGAAGTCCGTAGTACAAGCCAACACGGCAACAGGCCATATGCGAAAACAAACGCACACCGGACTGTCCAAAGTAAGTACGCACAACGTGCAGGACTCTCTAAGCAAAATGAATACAGAGAGCACAAAACAGAGGACCAACAACAACACGTGACATCGAACAATTACACACAACACCTGACCAAACACAAGATAACTAAATAGGGTGCCTAATGAACACTTAACAATAAACAGGTGTAACAAACAGACAAAACCAATCAAACATGAAACATCGAACGGTGGCAGCTAGTACTCCGGAGACGACGACCGCCGAAGCCTGCCCGAACAAGGAGAAGGAGCCGCCTCGGCGAAACCGTGACACATTGTTAGCATATGATAGCAAAATGTGTAGAACAGCAGGAAACTTGCTTAAAACTGCTACATTTTCTCAGAGGAAATGGGACTTGAAATGCGGTAGTCCGGCCCCGCTCATATTGCACAATGCGTGTCTCCACACACCTAGTCCTAGGCTATTAATGGATTCAAGACAAGGTCGTTTTCATTGATCTCAGATTCTCAGTGTCAAAGCAGCCTGTTTCGATCATTTGTGCGGTATTCAAAAATATTCTGCCAGTCTCCAGTCATGTAAAATGAAGTAGAATTACCCTAGGCTACTAAAAACCTTCCCCATGTGTACAACTTCTGTAAAGGCTTTTCCTCTCCTTCTCTTTGCCTCTACGAGAATGCCATGATATGCATGCAATGCTTTATTATAAAGGTGCAATTTATTTTTCATGCGTTACAGTACCTCAGAGTTCAGTTGATGTATAGTTAATCTGTAAATGTCATAGGTTCTTATTACTATGTTAGTAGATGCTTATACATACTTATTTCACTGTATATATGGTAGTAATTCATGCCTGGGTACTAGCCATTTTACTTACTCCTGTTTATCTGGACATCATGGCATCATTTATGTGTGTCTTAGCTATTCAGACCATGAGGTAAAATCTCTCCCCCATTAGTTACTCTGGGTCAAGATGGCTGCCAGCCAGTCATTGTTCACCCTCACCCAAAATGGCCAGCCTATGACGTCATCATGCCCCTGTCACTTGCTAGCCACATCCAAAATTTCTGCTAGTTTACATATTAGCATTCTAGCATGCTACCGCTAACCCTTAGCCCCACTAGCGGCTACCTGTACTGCACATGGGGTTTACACAGCTCTGGCCTAAAGCCTGAGGCCTACTAACCCTGGCCTACTATCCTAGCGTGATAGGCCCAATTGTTTATAATATGTTCTACTACCCACAGCCTCTGGTCTGCTAGCCTAGCATGCTATCCTTCCTTGTGTATACTCTCTGCTACTACTAGCCCATGGCCTAGCTTAGCGTGCTAGCCCACTGTTATGTATATACTGCTCTGTGTGTGATATTATGGTCCATTGCTACTAGCATCCATGTAGGTTTAGTGTGGGGTGGTCAAAAATAGGGAAGGGTTGTGTGGTTTTTGGGGGGCACTGGTGAGGGTAGTGCGTTTTTTCCCTGGTTTTACATTCACTCTTTTGCAGGTTTTACTATATAAAATGATTGAACATACAGTGTACTTACTTTGCATAAAACTAAAGTGACATCATACAAACAAATACTTAAAAACAAGCCATAGAAAGTTGGTTGCAATTTCAATTTAATCCTCCAGAAACGACAGAACAAATAATGCAACAAATATTGTGGTTAAATTCAAATATACTAATTGACAAAAACCTTTATTTTTTGACAGAATGTTTAAAAAAGGTATAATCTTCGTAAATTATATCATCGGTAGGACTGGTGGAGTTATGTCGCACATACAGCTTACAAAAACATATGGAAATGTCTGCTCTACCCAATATTACAACCAAATAATTGCAGCCTTACCGCAAAAGTGGAAGAGGAAAGTGGAAGGGGGAGAAAGTAAGGAACTTGTCTGTCGGCCTTGCATTAAAGAACATAATTGGTTAAGGAAAACTGTGATAAATAAAAAAGTATATCAGTTTCACTTAAGGACCAAAGGATTGACAGCCGTCCCATATAGATTGCAAAATAGTTGGGAAGAGATTTTTGACGTACCGATCCCATGGCATAGTGTTTATGAACTGACACGCAAAACGACACCGGATTCAAAAATTAGAATCTTTCAATTTAAATTATTATATAAAATTATTGCTACCAATAGAATGTTATTTATATGGGGGATACAATCTTCCCAGCTCTGCAGATTTTGCTGTGAAGAGACAGAATCATTAGATCATTTGTTTTGGTTCTGTCCATTTGTAGCTTGTTTTTGGACACAGGTCCAGGAATGGCTAAAGGATTGCAATATTTACCTGGAGCTAACCTTGCAGATAGCCTCCGAGGCGGAATGCCCACCTACCCGCGCCTTTGGGGGGGGGGGGGGTACTGTCACGCCCTGGCTCTGGGGACTCTTTAATGTTGAGCCAGGGTGTGTAGGTTTATTGTTTGGTTTTCTATGTGTTTCATTCTAGATCGTTTATTTCTATGTTGGCCAGGGTGGTTCCCAATCAGAGACAGCTGTGGCTCGTTGTCTCTGATTGGGGACCATACTTAGGCAGCCTGTTTGGCACAGTTTATTGTGGGATCTTGTTCCGTATGGTTTGTTGTATTACCTAGGACTTCACGTATCGTTTTGTTGTTTTTGTTCGTGTTGTGTACACTTAATAAAAGTATGTACGCCTATCACGCTGCGCCTTGGTCCGCATCTGTCAGCGATCGTGACAGATGCAGACAATTACATTGATAGAAGATACATTCTATCTGCAATATTAAGCTGATCCATCCCCCAGAAAAAAAAAAAAACATGTGCTTGTACTATGAGTCTAATTATTGACCTTTCGGTTGTTGTCTGGAAGCTATAAATGAAAGGTGTGTCAAACTAACATCACAAACTGTAGTTCAAAGTTTATTCATATTGTAGAGGAGAGGACTTATGATAGATAGGTGGAGATCATATCATTTCTAAAATACATCTAGAGCATTTGTCATCCATTTAGTTCGAGGAATAGTCAACTTTGGTAAGTGAGTTTCATTAACTTATATTGCTAATGTATTGCCGTTACAGCTATCAGCTTTTTAAAAATCCTTTATTTAAAGATGCACTATGCAGAAATTGCACCGTCATTTACTGGACGCTAAAATTCTAATGGTTAGCCTAATTTCAGTTTGTGCCAAAACAAGCATTTTTTTATATTTTTTTATTTAACCTTTATTTAACCAGGTAAGCCAGTTGAGAACAAGTTCTCATTTACAACTGCGACATGGCCAAGATAAAGCAAAGCAGTGCGATAAAAACAACAACACAGAGTTATATATGGGGTAAAACAAAACATAAAGTCAAAAATACAACAGAATGGTAGGAGTACTAGGAGTACCAGTACTGAGTCAATGTGCAGGGTACGAGGTAGTAATGAGGCTATATACTAGGAGTACCAGTACTGACTCAATGTGCAGGGTACGAGGTAGTAATGAGGCTATATACTAGGAGTATCAGTACTGAGTCAATGTGCAGGGTACGAGGTAGTAATGAGGCTATATACTAGGAGTACCAGTACTGAGTCAATGTGCAGGGTACGAGGTAGTAATGAGGCTATATACTAGGAGTACCAGTACTGAGTCAATGTGCAGGGTACGAGGTAGTAATGAGGCTATATACTAGGAGTATCAGTACTGAGTCAATGTGCAGGGTACGAGGTAGTAATGAGGCTATATACTAGGAGTACCAGTACTGAGTCAATGTTTAGGGTACGAGGAAGTAATGAGGCTATATACTAGGAGTACCAGTACTGAGTCAATGTGCAGGGTACGAGGTAGTAATGAGGCTATATACTAGGAGTACCAGTACTGAGTCAATGTGCAGGATACGAGGTAGTAATGAGGCTATATACCAGGAGTACCAGTACTGAGTCAATGTGCAGGGTACGATGTAGTAATGAGGCTATATACCAGGAGTACCAGTACTGAGTCAATGTGCAGGGTACGAGGCAGTAATGAGGCTATATACCAGGAGTACCAGTACTGAGTCAATGTGCAGGGTACGAGGTAGTAATGAGGCTATATACTAGGAGTACCAGTACTGAGTCAATGTGCAGGGTACGGGGTAGTAATGAGGCTATATACTAGGAGTACCAGTACTGAGTCAATGTGCAGGGTACGAGGTAGTAATGAGGCTATATACTAGGAGTACCAGTACTGAGTCAATGTGCAGGGTACAAGGTAGTAATGAGGCTATATACTAGCAGTACCATTACTGAGTCAATGTGCAGGGTACGAGGTAGTAATGAGGCTATATACTAGGAGTACCAGTACTGAGTCAATGTGCAGGGTACGAGGTAGTAATGAGGTTATATACTAGGAGTACCAGTACTGAGTCAATGTGCAGGGTACGAGGTAGTAATGAGGCTATATACTAGGAGTACCAGTACTGAGTCAATGTACAGGGTACGAGGTAGTAATGAGGCTATATACTAGGAGTACCAGTACTGAGTCAATGGGCAGGGTACGAGGTAGTAATGAGGCTATATACTAGGAGTACCAGTACTGAGTCAATGTGCAGGGTACGAGGTAGTAATGAGGCTATATACCAGGAGTACCAGTACTGAGTCAATGTGCAGGGTACGAGGTAGTAATGAGGCTATATACTAGGAGTACCAGTACTGAGTCAATGTGCAGGGTACGAGGTAGTAATGAGGCTATATACCAGGAGTACCAGTACTGAGTCAATGTGCAGGGTACGAGGTAGTAATGAGGCTATATACTAGGAGTACCAGTACTGAGTCAATGTACAGGGTACAAGGTAGTAATGAGGCTATATACTAGGAGTACCAGTACTCAGTCAATGGGCAGGGTACGAGGTAGTAATGAGGCTATATACTAGGAGTACCAGTACTGAGTCAATGTGCAGGGTACGAGGTAGTAATGAGACTATATACTAGGAGTACCAGTACTGAGTCAATGTGCAGGGTACGAGGTAGTACTGAGACTATATACTAGGAGTACCAGTACTGAGTCAATGTGCAGGGTACGAGGTAGTAATGAGGCTATATACTAGGAGTACCAGTACTGAGTCAATGTGCAGGGTACGAGGTAATAATGAGGCTATATACTAGGAGTACCAGTACTGAGTCAATGTACAGGGTACGAGGTAGTAATGAGGCTATATACCAGGAGTACCAGTACTGAGTCAATGTGCAGGGTACGAGGTAGTAATGAGGCTATATACTAGGAGTACCAGTACCGAGTCAATGTGCAGGGTACGAGGTAGTAATGAGGCTATATACTAGGAGTACCAGTACTGAGTCAATGTGCAGGGTACGAGGTAGTAATGAGGCTATATACTAGGAGTACCAGTACTGAGTCAATGTGCAGGGTACGAGGTAGTAATGAGGCTATATACCAGGAGTACCAGCACTGAGTCAATGTGCAGGGTACGAGGTAGTAATGAGGCTATATACCAGGAGTACCAGTACTGAGTCAATGTGCAGGGTACGAGGTAGTAATGAGGCTATATACTAGGAGTACCAGTACTGAGTCAATGTGCAGGGTACGAGGTAGTAATGAGGCTATATACTAGGAGTACCAGTACTGAGTCACTGTGCAGGGTACGAGGTAGTAATGAGGCTATATACCAGGAGTACCAGTACTGAGTCAATGTGCAGGGTACGAGGTAGTAATGAGGCTATATACCAGGAGTACCAGTACTGAGTCAATGTGCAGGGTACGAGGTAGTAATGAGGCTATATACTAGGAGTACCAGTACTGAGTCAATGTGCAGGGTACGAGGTAGTAATGAGGCTATGTACTAGGAGTACCAGTACTGAGTCAATGTGCAGGGTACGGGGTAGTAATGAGGCTATATACTAGGAGTACCAGTACTGAGTCAATGTTTATTTATTTATTTTTATTTCACCTTAATATAACCAGGTAAGCCAGTTGAGAACAAGTTCTCATTTACAACTACGACCTGGCCAAGATAAAGCAAAGCAGTGCGATAAAAACAACAACACAGAGTTATATATGGGGTAAAACAAAACATAAAGTCAAAAATACCACAGAAAATATATATACAGTGTGTGCAAATGTAGTAAATTATGGAGGTAAGGTAATAAATAGGCTATAGTGCAAAATAATTACAATTAGTATTAACACTGGAATGATAGATTTGCAAGAGATGATGTGGAAATAGAGATACTGGGGTGCAAATGAGCAAAATAAATAACAATATGGGGATGAGGTAGTTGGGTGGGCTAATTTCAGATGGGCTGTGTACAGGTGCAGTGATCGGTAAGGTGCTCTGACAACTAATGCTTAAATTTAGTGAGGGAGATAAGAGTCTCCAGCTTCAGAGATTTTTGTAATTCGTTCCAGTCATTTGCATCAGAGAACTGGAAGGAATGGCGGCCAAAGGAGGTGTTGGCTTTGGGGATGACCAGTGAGATATACCTGCTGGAGCGCATACTACGGGTGGGTGTTGCTATGGTGACCAATGAGCTAAGATAAGGCGGGGATTTGCCTAGCAGTGATTTATAGATGGCCTGGAGCCAGTGGGTTTGGCGACGAATATGTAGTGAGAACCAGCCAACAAGAGCGTACAGGTCACAGTGGTGGGTAGTATATGGGGCTTTGGTGACAAAACGGATGGCACTGTGATAGACTACATCCAATTTGCTGAGTAGAGTGTTGGAGGCTATTTTGTAAATGACATCGCCGAAGTCAAGGATCGGTAGGATAGTCAGTTTTACGAGGGCATGTTTGGCAGCATGAGTGAAGGAGGCTTTGTTGCGAAATAGGGAAGCTGATTCTAGATTTAACTTTGGATTGGAGATGCTTAATGTGAGTCTGGAAGGAGAGATTACAGTCTAACCAGACACCTAGGTATTTGTAGTTGTCCACATACTCTAGGTCAGACCCGTCGAGAGTAGTGATTCTAGTCGGGTGGGCAGGTGCCAGCATTGTTCGATTGAAGAGCATGCATTTAGTTTTACTAGTGTTTAAGAGCAGTTGGAGGCTACTGAAGGAGTGTTGTATGGCATTGAAACTCGTTTGGAGGTTTGTTAACACAGTGTCCAATGAAGGGCCAGATGTATACAAAATGGTGTCGTCTGCGTAGAGGTGGATCTGAGAGTCACCAGCAGAAAGAGCGACATCATTGATATACACAGAGAAAAGAGTCGGCCCAAGAATTGAACCCTGTGGCACCCCCTTAGAGACTGCCATAGGTCCAGACAACAGGCCCTCCAATTTGACACATTGAACTCTATCTGAGAAGTAGTTGGTGAACCAGGCGAGGCAGTCATTTGAGAAACCAAGGCTATTTAGTCTGCCAATAAGAATGCGGTGGTTGACAGAGTCGAAAGCCTTGGCAAGGTCGATGAAGACGGCTGCACAGTACTGTCTATTATCGATCGCGGTTATAATATCGTTTAGGACCTTGAGCGTGGCTGAGGTGCACCCATGACCAGCTCGGAAACCGGATTGCATAGCGGAGAAGGTACGGTGGGATTCAAAATGGTCGGTGATCTGTTTGTTAACTTGGCTTTCAAAAACTTTCGAAAGGCAGGGCAGGATGGATATAGGTCTGTAACAGTTTGGATCTAGAGTGTCACCCCCTCTGAAGAGGGGGATGACCGCGGCAGCTTTCCAATCTCTGGGGATCTCAGACGTTACGAAAGAGAGGTTGAACAGGCTAGTAATAGGGGTTGCGACAATTTCGGTGGCTAGTTTTAGAAAGAAAGGGTCCAGATTGTCTAGCCCAGATGATTTGTATGGGTCCAGATTTTGCAGCTCTTTCAGAATATCAGCTGTCTGAATTTGTGTGAAGGAGAAGCGGGGGGTGCAGAGCTGGTAGCCGGGATAGTGGTAGCCAGGTGGAAAGCATGGCCAGCCGTAGCAAAATGCTTGTTGAAATTCTCGATTATTGTAGATTTATCGGTGGTGATAGTGTTTCCTAGCCTCAGTGCATATATATATATATATATATATATATATATATAGTGTATATAGTGTATATAGTGTAGAGAATCATTGTACCATCTATACCGCTGTTAAATATATTTTAAATAACCATGAATATTGTATTTTCAGCTATTTGAAGCTGGTGTACAAAACCGAAAGAAAAAGACGCAAAAACTGAACTTAAAAATGGGAAGCATAGAAATAGCTCATATAGAACCAATCTACCGTTTCTTAGAGTTGCTTTCAATGAGAATGACAGATCTATAACTCACATCTCTATGTGCATTTTGTTGGTTCCCTAAAAAGTTACAAATTGCAGCTTTAACCAGAGATGTCAAATTGAGATTCACATCTCTTTTTCAAGTGACCCTGGCCAAGAAAGCTGCAGACATAGAGTTAGACATGAATGAAACAAAACACAACACAACATATAACATAAAAATGAAGTAAAAAAACTGTGGAAAACGGATAAGATAACTTAAAAGAGCAGGTTTCTGAGAAAAATGCAGTATACATCGTAGTGAATACCTTACAATGTGTAATAAATTACAACATCTATTTTTGCAAACAGGTACTTGTGGTTGGGTGTTCACACCAAGCAACGCGATGACATAAAGAAGTGTTCTCTTCCTGACACGCCAGTAAGTTGTCTTGTCAACAAGCCTGTCTTTCATTTATATTGCATCATCATTCTCTGCTGCTATGTATATCATTTTATATTAATCCTGTATCTTAACTCACCCCTACTTGTGCAGGCAGAAGATAAATGATCCCCCTGATAATTACAGTTCTAGTGGACACATCAGAGCTGTTTTCTTCAACATACACAATACTGCAGGAAAAGTATTCCCACATGCAACAAGTAAACAACAGAAGGTTATGCATAGAAGCAGACACACTCACGTGAGTATGTACTGTAATGATCCACTACATTCATGTCACACCTCACCAGAACACTCTTCTTCCTTTAGATGAGTTTACTCAGGTTACAGTAAAGTTAGTAGCAGAAGTGCTTCTTTCAGGAAAGAGGAAAGAGTCATCATGACATCTGTTCAGACCAGATGCATTCTCAAAACGTCTGTATAGCTCACTCATACGATTGAGGCCCATTTGTTTTCCATCTTGACTGGCTGCATCACCTCTTGGTATGGGAACTGCTTGGCATCCGACCGTAAGGCTACAGAGTGTAAGGCCCAGTACATCACTCGGGCTGAGCTCCCTGCTATCCAGGACCTCTATACCAGGAGGTGTCAGATGAAGGCCCTAAAAAAATATGTCAAAGACTCCAGCCACCCACCCACACACACACACACACACACACACACACACACACACACACACACACACACACACACACACACACACACAAAACACAAAACACATGTACAGACACCATAGACGCCACAAACACACACACACACGCACACACACACACAAACAAACACACACACACATACACACACACTGCTGCTACTTTGTTTATTACATATCCTTATTGCTTAGTCACGTTTACTCCTACCCATATGTACATACTGTATTACCTGAACTACCTGAACTACCTCGTACCCCTGTACATTGACTCAGTACTGGCACTCCTAGTATATAGCCTCATTACTACCTCGTACCCTGCACATTGACTCAGTACTGGTACTCCTAGTATATAGCCTCATTACGACCTCGTAACTGCACATTGACTCAGTACTGGTACTCCTAGTATATAGCCTCATTACTACCTCGTACCCTGCACATTGACTCAGTACTGGTACTCCTAGTATATAGCCTCATTACTACCTCGTACCCTGCACATTGACTCAGTACTGGTACTCCTAGTATATAGCCTCATTACTACCTCGTACCCTGCACATTGACTCAGTACTTGTACTCCTAGTATATAGCCTCATTACTAACTCGTACCCTGCACATTGACTCAGTACTGGTACTCCTAGTGTATAGCCTCATTACTACCTCGTACCCTGCACATTGACTCAGTACTGGTACTCCTAGTATATAGCCTCATTACTACCTCGTACCCTGCACATTGACTCAGTACTGGTACCCCTGGTATATAGCATCATTACTACCTCATACCCTGCACATTGACTCAGTACTGGTACACCTAGTATATAGACTCATTACTTCCCCCATACCTTGCACATTGACTCAGTACTGGTACTCCTAGTATAAGCCTCATTACTACCTCGTACCCTGCACATTGACTCAGTACTGGTACTCCTAGGATATAGCCTCATTACTACCTCGTACCATGCACATTGACTCAGTACTGGTACTCCTAGTATATAGCCTCTTTACTACCTTATACCCTGCACATTCTTATCCAAGATGGCGTAGCAGTGCGGTCATGTTCTTTGTTGTGTGTCCGTGTAAATAGCCTGTTATTTTTTTATTTATATTTTTTACATATTTCCCTATAACACTATTCATCCTTCTATTAAACTTTCCTGCAACCCGCCTCACTCAATGTGGAACGGATTCTATTATTTACTCACCTTTATCTAGAATCTCCAGTTGAAACTAATTAGCCAGCTAACTAGCTACTTGCTATTAGCCACTGTTAGCGCTTTTCACCCAGAACATCGGATTTTCTGCCGGAATAACTGAATCACTGGACCCTAACACCGGATCGCAACTAGCTAGCCGCAACCGAATGGATGTTGCTGTAGGCTAATCACCACTGCCCCCGAAGCAAGCACCAGTTAGCCTTGAGCTAGTCTCGAGCCAGGCCCATATCCCGGCTATCTACCTCTTTGTCTACTGGATGGGAGTAGCCAGATAACTAGCTACTTGCTACTTGATTACGGCCAGTCTGCACAGCGCGTTATCGACCCAGAACCTATCGGATTTTCTGCCGGAATCACTAAATCACTGGACCTTTAACACCAGATCATCGCAACTAGCTAGCTGCAACCAAATGGATGTTGTTGTTGGCTTATCAGCCTTGAGCTAGCCTCGAGTCAGGCCTATCTCCCGGCTATCTACCTCTCTGTCAACCGGACGGGACCTCCTAGAGTCGACACGGAGCCCCGCCGATCCATCACGACTGGTCTGCCGACATAATCGTCTGTGGTTTCAACAGTCTTCGCGTTTCGACGACCACGAAGATCCATCTGCTAGCCCCGGCCCGCTAGCGCAGCTGTGCTTCCTGCTCGCTGTGCTGTAGCACCAATTCGAACTGCTCTCGGACTCACATATTGCTGTTCACTGGACCTTATGATCACTCAGCTGCACAGCTGATGCCTGCTGGACTGTTCCTTTACACGGTACCCTGTCCTGTTTATCTGTTTAGCCTCATCCCAAACTTTCATCGCCATTACCAGTTGTTGTCTTAGCTCTCTCTAATAACACCTGTGATTGCTTTATGCCTCTCTCCCATGTCAATATGCCTTGCCTATTGCTGTTCCATTTAGTTCTTATTATACAATTTCAATATAGAACCCCAAGTCATTCTCAAACTGCCTCAAATAGCTCCTTTGTTCCACCCCCCATACACGCCGAGACCGGCTCAATCGGTGCCTCCAGTGATGCTATCTCTTTCATTGTTACCCAACGCTTAGGTTTACCTCCACTGTACTCATATCCTTCCATATCCTTGTCTGTACATTATGCCCTGAATCTATTCTACAATGCCCGGAAATCTGCCCCCTTTATTCTCTGTACCCAACGCACTAGAAGACCAGTTCTTAAAGCCTTTAGCCGTATCCTTATTCTAGTCCTCCTCTGTTCCTCTGGTGATGTAGAGGCTAATCCAGGCGCTGCAGCCCCCAGTATCACTCCTACTCCCCAGGAGCTATCGTTTGTTGACTTCTGTAACCGTAAAAGCCTCCTTCCTAAGTTTGAGTTATTCACTGCGTTAGCACACTCCGCCAACCCTGATGTTCTAGCAGTGTCTGAATCCTGCCTTAGGAAGGCCACCAAAAATTCAGACATGTCCATCCCCAACTACAACATTTTCCGTCTAGATAGAACTGCCAAAGGGGGTGGAGTTGCAATCTACTGTAGAGATAGCCGGCTGGTCCTCACTACAAATTCGTCGCCAAACCCACTGGCTTCAGGCGATCTATAAATCACTGCTAGGCAAATCTCTGCCTTATCTTAGCTCATTGGTCACCATAGCAACACCCACCCGTAGTATGCGCTCCAGCAGGTATATTTCACCGGTCATCCCCAAAGCCAACACCTCCTTTGGCCGCCATTCCTTCCAGTTCTCTGCTGCCAATGACTGGAACGAATTACAAAAATCTCTGAAGCTGGAGACTCTTATGTCCCTCACTAACTTTAAGCATCAGTTGTCAGAGCACCTTACCGATCACTGCACCTGTACACAGCCCTTCTGAAATTAGCCCACTCAACTACCTCATCCGCATATTGTTATTTATTTTGCTCATTTGCACCACAGTATCTCTATTTCCACATCATCTCTTGCACATCTATCATTCCAGTGTTAATACTAATTGTAATTATTTTGCACTATAGCCTATTTATTGCCTTACCTCCATAACTTGCTACATTTGCACACACTGTATATATATTTTCTGTGGTATTTTTGACTTTATGTTTTGTTTTACCCCATATGTAACTCTGTGTTGTTGTTTTTATCACACTGCTTTGCTTTATCTTGGCCAGGTCGTAGTTGTAAATGAGAACTTGTTCTCAACTGGCTTACCTGGTTAAATAAAGGTGAAATAAAAAAATAAAAATAAACATTGACTCAGGACTGGTACTCCTAGTATATAGCATCATTACTACCTCGTACCCTGCACATTACATTTACGTCATTTAGCAGACGCTCTTATCCAGAGCGACTTACAGGAGTAATTAGGGTAAAGTGCCTTGCTCAAGTGCACATCGATAGATTTTTCACCTTGTCGGCTCAGGGATTAGAAACAGCAACCTTTCAGTTACTGGCACAACGCTCTTAACCACTAAGCTACCTGCCGCCCCATTGACTCAGTAGTGGTACTCGTAGTATATACCCTCATTACTACCTCGTACCCTGCACATTTAAATATGCCATTTAGCAGACGCTTTTATCCAAAGCGACTTACAGTCATGCGTGCATACATTATTTAATTTTTTGTGTATGGGTGGCCCCGGGGATCGAACCCACTACCTTGGCGTTACAAGTGCCGTGCTCTACCAGCTGAGCTACAGAGGACCACAGATTGACTCAGTACTGGTACTCCTAGTATATAGCCTCATTACTACCTCGTTCCCTGCACATTGACTCAGTACTGGTACTCCTAATATATACCCTCATTACTACCTCGTAACCTGCACATTGACTCAATACTGGTACTCCTAGTATATAGCCTCATTACTACCTCGTACCCTGCACATTGACTCAGTACTGGTACTCCTACTATATAGCCTCATTACTACCTCGTACCCTGCACATTGACTCAGTACTGGTACTCCTGGTATATAGCCTCATTACTACCTCGTACCCTGCACATTGACTCAGTACTGGTACACCTAGTATATAGCCTCATTACTACCTCGTACCCTGCACATTGACTCAGTACTGGTACTCCTGGTATATAGCCTCA